>NC_059197.1:31322990-31410490 GCF_020615455.1 Coregonus clupeaformis | reverse complement strand
TACCTTCGTTCGGGAATCCTTCATCCCCCAACAACCCGGCTGAGAATCCCTCATCTCCCTGCTCCTCCTCCGGTGTTGCATGGTCCTGCTCCGGTGCCCCCCTCGCAGCACCCCCGGACTCCGCAGCCTCCAGAGCCGCCTTGAGCCGCTCCACCAGGTCAGCCTTCAGCCCCTTGGTGTCCAGGGCTCGCCGACGCAGCTCCTCTTTCAGCTCATTCACTTTCAATTTATTTACTTCAGCACTCCTCATGGTGCATGGAGATCTATGCAACTATTAAATATTTCTGCATAGATAACAAACAAAACTCAATTAATAAAAGTAATTGCACAGAATGCACTCTCGAGTTGAATTCGTAGCCTACTGTAAAAAGAAAGATACTGTAGCTACTATGTCCACTAAGAAACTGGCGCCAACTTGAATATTAGCACCAAGCACTGTTGTTAGCCAACTGGCTAGATGGATGATGCACTGTAAACATTGCTTATTAAATGATTATGATGGCCAATGATGCAAGCCAATGCGCAAATATAAACTGAAAAACTGCCTCGATAACATAATCCATTGATAGCAGTCATTTACCTTATCTGAGTAACATTAGGGTTGCTAAATGTAGCTACTGTACCGCTAGCTATAATGCTAACGCTAGCTGCATGATGGCATCTGTCACTGCGCCCGATGACAGTTTGCTCCGTGCAACGATGAAAACATCTACACTGCGCAGGCCAGTTCCGCTAATGTTAAAAATACATCGTCGTGCAAACACAAATATTCACATACAAAAATGAAATATAGCGAAATAGAAAACATGAAAAACATAGTTTTGTACCTTTGGTTGATGCTCCGCATCAAAACGGCCCGTAAATACTGACCGATACTTCCTCGAATGGGATTTATGATAAGCACAGGGTTGCCAGGTCAGGTTAAAATTTCTATAACAATGACAATTCAAAACCAAACCAAAAGCACACAAAACGGCCAAAAGCCCTGAAAACTAGCCCCCCAAAAAAATTCAGCAAGAGAAGAGTTGCCATATTTATACAATAATTTTTTTTTCCATAACGTTATCGAGGCAGTTACATTTTTACATTTACGTTATTTAGCAGACGCTCTTATCCAGAGCGATCCAGAGCGACTTACAAATTGGAGTTAAGAAGGAATATCGTAGTAACTTGTAACGACATTAGAAGCTAAATTAGTTTTTCCTCAAGATAATGATTATTGTGAGCTATGACATTACATAATAAATAAATTTGAATAGGTCGCAAGAGAAAATATAATTTGCCCTTATTAAATTCGCCAGATAATTTTCCATCAATGGATGTCAATTTAACTCGTTTGACTGCTATGATTAAGCAAGGTATAGTTAAGAAGGTATAGTATATGGCCAATATAACAAGGCTAATGGCTGTTCTTAAGCATGACGCAACATGGTGTGCCTGGATGCATTGGTTAGCTGTGGTATATTGGCCATATACCACAAACACCCGGGGTGCCTTATTGCTATTATAAACTGGTTACCAACCTAATTAGAACAGTAAAAAGTATGTTTTTGTTATACCCCTGGTATAAGGTCTGATATACCACGGCTTTTAGCCAATCAGCATTCAGGGCTCGAACCAGGTTTATAATTGTAAATAAATCCCCTTTGCGCATGTGTTTAACTTTATAGCGCATTCGGAAAGTATTCAGACCCCTTGACTTTATCCACATTTTGTTATGTTACAGCCTTATTCTAAAATTGATCCCCCCCCCAAAAAAAATCCTCATCAATCTACACACAATACCCCATAATGACAAAGCAAAAACAGAATGATCAATTTACCTCTGTTGGCCATCAAGTAGCCTATTAATTGATATGCCATTGTAGGCTACCATTTGATACAATAAATATGTTGAAATTATATCTATGGAGTCATTGCAAATCAATGTGCCCCCTTGTGTAGCCTACCTGGAGCTGGCAAACCAATTTAATAAATAGCCTGTAACTTCAGTTTATTGTTGTTGTAGCCTTGTGTTATTATGCAATTATTAATGGACATGTTTAGTTAATTAAATAGGAAGTTATCAAAGCTCTATAGCAATTGCCGACCAGTTAGAACGCATTAGATTGATGATAACAGTAGTCAGATTAGGGTACAGGAATAAATAAAATAAAAACATCTAAAAAATAAACACTGGCTGTTGTTGACAAGCATATTCAGTATTTAATACATATTAATATTTAATTCAGTGATTGAAATTATGACCCCATCTTCAGTAGCCTGTTCAAGCAGGCTATTGGGAAACACAATCACTCCTTACCTAGATATCGCCTCGCTATTCATGTTGAATAAATGTGTCTGTTTGAACTAAGCAAGCTGCTAAATCGTTCAGTTTACATCTTGCCTACATCTAGTCTAGGCTACTGTAGACTACCTGATATTATATGTAGGACTATCAGGGCCTATAGGCTATCTTCCTTTATCTAACCAAACCATGGCAAAGTTGAATTACAATCATAAACCCAGATTTTAGTCAGTAGCCTATGCCTATTGACATGACAAGTCAATCTCTCAAATGGGCCATTTATAACGGTTTGTAGTCTTAACATCTGGCACATAATAACAGCACAATTGCCAGAAAATAGCCTAGCATTAGTTTTTTTTTATGTTCGTCCGAGTGTTTCTTGCTCCGAGATTTTGTGATCCTCTGTCCAACTTTCATCACTCAAACTCTCCTGTCGGATTTATCTACAGTGTATTCGGAAAGTGTTCAGACCCCTTGACTTTTTCCACATTTTGTTATGTTACAGCCTTATTCTAAAACTGATTAAACAAAAAAAAATCTCATCAATCTACCCACAATACCCCATAACGGCAAAAACAAAAACAGATTTGTTTTTATATTTTGCTAATTTATAAAAAATAAATAAATAAAATCACATTTACATTAGTATTCAGACCCTTTACTCAGTACTTTGTTGAAGCACCTTTGGCAGCTTACAGCCTCGAGTCTTCTTGGGTATGACACTACAAGCTTGGCACACCTGTATTTGGGGAGTTTCTCCCATTCTTCTCTGCAGATCCTCTCAAGCTCTGTCCGGTTGGATGGGGAGCGTCGCTGCACAGCTATTTGACATGGTTTGGTTAGATAAAGGCAGGTAGCCTATAGCCCCTGATAGTCCTACATATAATTTCGGATAGTCTACAGTAGCCTAGACAAGATGTAGGCTAGATGTAAACTGAACGATTTAGCAGCTTGCTTAGTTCAAACAGACACATTTATTCAAAAATGTATTCAACATGAATAGTGAGGCGATATCTAGGTAAAGAGTGCTTGGGTTTCCCAATAGCCTGCTTGAATAGGCTACTGAGGATGGGGTCATCATTTCAATCACTGAATTAAATATTAATAATATGTATATATACTGAATATGCTTGTCAACAACAGCCAGTGTTTATTTTTTAGATGTTTTTATTTTATTTATTCCTGTACCCTAATCTGACTACTGTTATATCGTCAATCTAATGCGTTCTAACTGGTCGGCAATTGCTATAGAGCTTTGATAACTTCCAATTTAATTAACTAAACATGTCCATTAATAATTGCATACTAACATAAGGCAACAACAACAATAAACTGAAGTTATAGCCTATTTATTAAATTGGTTTGCCAGCTCCAGGTAAGCTACACAAGGGGGCACATTGACTTGCAATGACTCCAGTGTGTCACGGTTTCGGCCGAGGCTGCTCCTCCTCCTGGTTCGGGCAGGCTTCGGCGGTCGTCGTCCCCGGAGTACTAGCTGCCACCGATCTATGTTTCATGTTCGTTTGGTTTTGTCTGGATGTTGTACACCTGTGTCTTGTTAGTCCTCGTTAGTGTCCTATTTAGTTCTCGTTGTGTGTGCTTGTCGTTGTGTGTGATTGCGCTTCTGTTTCGTGTTTGGAGCTACTTTTTCCCTCCAGTGTTTTGGAGAGGTTATTTTGCACATGTTTGTGCGCCGTTTGTTTTGTCGCCTGTGTGCGCCGTGTATTCGCCTTCGGGCTTATTGTGCTTCTGTCTTTGATATATATTGCACTAAAGCCTTTGGACTGAGCCTCTGCGTCCTGCGCATGATTCATACACCATACCCACCTTCAGCACGCCTTGACACAGTGATATCATTTCAACATATTTATTGTGTCAAATGGTAGCCTACAATGGCATATCAATAAATAGGCTACTTGATGGCCAACAGAGGCAAATTGATCATTCTCCACATAATGTCAGTTTGATTGAGGACTTTTCCCCATAAAAAGAACCACGTGAGGGAGTTCCATAACTTCCATTTCAAATGTCCACTCGGGCAGCCCCCGATACCTAAGAACTGAGCATGCATAAAACACTTCGCTTGATACCGTTTTCTTTCAGCAAAGGCAACATTAGAATGCAGTTTAAACCACCTCCTAGTGAATTTATGTAATGGGCTCTAGTGCGCCCAAAGTCGTTTTCCAGTGCTGTGTCGCCATCATTTATTGACGTGCATCAGTTCTAGCTTAATTCATATGTTTTACGGGAAAAGGGTTAGAAATAGGTGTCTCCATAATGACAATCTAAGTAGCCTACCTACAACTGGTAAAAAGGTGTCACAACGTGCACGTTGCCAAAGCAAGTGAAATAATAAACAAATGTGAAATAAACAATCAAAATTGAACAGTAAATATGACAGTCAGCAGCAGGTCACAGGGAAATATATATATTTTTAAGAGAAATGCCATGGCGGGCGCGGTGCAATAGCCCCAAAACCCGCAACCAATACATTTTCACCCGCGGCATCGTTTTCAAAGTCGCCCAATTTTGCGGGAAACCGAGAAAATGGCAACACTGCAGATAGCGGATATCATTAACACAAGCACTACTGCCACCTTCCGGTCAGTCGTTGAACAAACCATTAATTTTAGTCCTTCGATCATTCCTTCAATCTGAAGGGAGCAATATTGTACAGTTTTATAACGATTAACTGCAGAAAACACATGATAGATTGGAACATTTCACTTTTATTTTTACACATTACAGCTTTTGTTTTTTTGCACGTCACAGTACATCACCAAGCAAGAAAGGGATTCACACAGTGAGTCAAGAGAATAATACAGGGTTGTGACTAGATCAGCGTTCCCCAAGGTCCTCGGGACCCCAAGGGGTGCATGTTTTGGGTTTTGCCCTAACACTACAGTTGATTCAAATTATCAAAGCTTGATGATTAGTTGATTATTTGAATCAGCTGTGTAGTGCTAGGGCAAAATCCAAAACGTGCACCAAGTTTGGGAAACCCTGGACCAGATGGAGTACAGCTACAACCGAAAGTTACTTTTCATAGCAGGTTAGGAGAGCATTTTAGCTAACCCTTTTCATAACCGTAACCTCATTCTCTTAATCTGCTACGAAAAAGTCACTTCCGGTCGTAGCTGTGTTCTACCTGGCCAGAACCATAATAAACCACCTAGTCATAAAAAAGCTCTGTTTTATTTGGAGAGAGGGCGGGGGGCAACATTTGATGTAGCTAAATGTACAAATTTGAAATATTCAAGTCAGCAAATATTATTCTCAGCAAATATTATTGTCAGTTAGTTTTCCTGTGTCATACTGTCATGTAAGGAGTTATAAGACATCCTCCCCACCTGGGTCCAAGCACCCATATGGCAGCCTTTCCCACCTCCAGTCCTAGAACAGCACACCCGATTCAACTTGTCAGCTAATCATCAAGACCTCAATGAGTTGAATCAGGTGAATTTGTCCGGGCCAACAACAAAAATGAGTGCTGTTGGGGGTACTGGAGGACTGGAGTTGGGCTGTTGGGGGATACTGGAGGACTGGAGTTGGGCTGTTGGGGGTACTGGAAGACTGGAGTTGGGCTGTTGGGGGTACTGGAGGACTGGAGTTGGGCTGTTGGGGGGACTGGAGGACTGGAGTTGGGGGACTGTTGGGGGGTACTGGAGGACTGGAGTTGGGCTGTTGGGGGGTACTGGAGGACTGGAGTTGGGCTGTTGGGGGGTACTGGAGGACTGGAGTTGGGCTGTTGGGAGTACTGGAGGACTGGAGTTGGGATACTGTTGGGGGGTACTGGAGGACTGGAGTTGGGCTGTTGGGGGGTACTGGAGGACTGGAGTTGGGCTGTTGGGGGTACTGGAGGACTGGAGTTGGGCTGTTGGGGGGACTGGAGGACTGGAGTTGGGCTGTTGGGGGGTACTGGAGGACTGGAGTTGGGCTGTTGGGGGTGCCGGAGGACTGGAGTTGGGCTGTTGGGGACACTGGAGGACTGGAGATGGGCTGTTGGGGGGTACTGGAGGAGGGAAACGCTGACATATAGGTCCAGAGTGTTTCCTGGTCCGGTCACATGGTCTCCTCCTAGTCTAAGCATAATATATCCCCACGCAGTCACTCTATTACTATCACCAAGCCATATCAGTCACTCTATTACTATCACCAAGCCATATCAGTCACTCTATTACTATCACCAAGCCATATCAGTCACTCTATTACTATCACCAAGCCAAATCAATCAAAAATCACTGTTCAATATTATCATTTCAACCAGAGAACACTGAAATGTGATGACAATGTGATATGTTGAAACAGTTCCCCTTGTCCAGGCAGTGGAGTAGTGTAGTGTAGATATATATATATATATTTTATACTGAACAAAAATATAAATGCAACAATTTCAAAGATTTTACTGAGTTACAGTTCATATAATGAAATCAGTCAATTGAAATAAATTCATTAGGCTCTAGTCTATGGATATCACATGACTGGGCAGGGGTGCAGCCAATCAGGGAGCCAAGCCCAGCCAATCAGAATGAGGTTTTCCCCACAAAAGGGCTTTATTACAGAAAGCAATACGCCTCAGCACTCTCCCCCCTCAGACCATCCCGCAGGTGAAGATGCCGGATGTGGAGGTCGGCAGTTGTGAGGCCGGTTGGACGTGCTGCCAAATTCTCTAAAACAATGTTGGATGCAGCATAAGGTAGAGAAATTAACATTCAATTCTCCGGCAACAGCTCTGGTGGACATTCCTGCAGTCAGCATGCCAATTGCACGCTCCCTCAAAACTTCAGACATCTGTGGCATTGTGTTTGGTGACGGAACTACATATTTTAAATTGGCCTTTTATTGTCCCCAGCACGAGGTGCACCTGTGTAATGACCATGCCGTTTAATCAGCTTCTTGATATGCCACACCTGTCAGGTGGATGGATTATCTTGGCAACGGAGAAATGCTCACCAACAGGGATATAAACAAATTTGTGCACAACATTTGAGAGAAATAAGCTTTTTGTGAGTATGGAAAATTTAGGGCATTTTTTTTTTCAGCTCATGAAACATGGGGTCAACACATTACATGTTGCGTTTATATTTTTGTTCAGTGTAAAATAAAGCATTGTCAAAAAAAAAAAACACAAAAAAAAACAGATGAACACACTATATGACAGCGAGTCCTCTGGTTGCTCCAGCAGCTGCCCCTGGTCAGAGACTTAGTCCCACACACCCAGCTCTACAGGCAATCCTCAGCATCTTAGTCCCACACACCCAGCTCTACAGGCAATCCTCAGCATCTTAGTCCCACACACCCAGCTCTACAGGCAATCCTCAGCATCTTAGTCCCACACACCCAGCTCTACAGGCAATCCTCAGCATCTTAGTCCCACACACCCAGCTCTACAGGCAATCCTCAGCATCTTAGTCCCACACACCCAGCTCTACAGGCAATCCTCAGCATCTTAGTCCCACACCCTGCTCTACAGGCAATCCTCTGCATCTTAGTCCCACACCCAGCTCTACAGGCAATCCTCAGCATCTTAGTCCCACACCCTGCTCTACAGGCAATCCTCAGCATCTTAGTCCCACACCCTGCTCTACAGGCAATCCTCAGCATCTTAGTCCCACACACCCAGCTCTACAGGCAATCCTCTGCATATGGCAGCAGACAGACAGTGCTGTATTGTGGTTGCACCTTCCTCCACTTACTGATGAAGGTATCTGCATAGAGGGTCGGTTTGATTCTAGCAGAACTCGGCTAGGCGAAAATAACATCTGCTCACATACTCCTTAATGACCTTCACTTTAAAAAGTTGAACAAAAGCGGATCTACACTGTTGTTTGTCCCTCTTGAGCCACCGTACCAACAACATACCCAGTAACACTTCCTCAAAACAGGCCAAATTAACCTGAAATAAAATGCTGACGTTTTTGCAGAGGAAGTCTTAGGTCGCGCAATTTTCCATCTAACAGAGATGTTTAGTGCAGTGTTTCTCAATGAAAACGTGTGCATGAAAACTAGTCGTCTCTGGTTGAACACCTAACATGGCAGCTGTCAAAGAAAGGCCTGAAGCTACATCCCCTACACCCTGGTCTCGACCAGGAGAAAAGAAAAAACTGTCAGGGAGGTTCTCTTCTGCACTATTTCAACCAATTCAGTAAATGTGGAGGCGGAGTTAAGATAGTGTTGCCTTGTTAATGTTCCCTTTCCATTGCCCCTGAAAAACCGGAATATTCCGGTTGTTGGGGCCTCTGCAGAGGCTACTTGTTGAATGACAAACAATTAATTGAAGAATCCCGTCAATAGTTCCTACTAGGACTAGTACTCTGGCTAGCGAACACAGACTTGCCTCAAGAAAAAATGAACAGCAGAGAAGAAGAAAAAACTGCCAAAGACCAAAGCAAACGTCATCATAATATATATATATATATACAAGCTGTTTCGACTGGGAAGCATACGGTAAGCATCACAATCCTTTCATTAACAGACGTAACCTGGTGGACAGAGATCTGTGTCTGTTTTAACCAACAACTGACTCTCGTGTGGCATCACAGCCTAGTCTGAAGGACTCTAAACGCTCTACGCAAACAGAGCGTCGTATACGGTCCGTTCAAAACTAAATTGCCGCACAAAAGTAGGCAGGGATCGACACAAACGGAACTCCATCGTGCCGTTTGCATAGAGTGTGTAGAGCCCTTTAGTCTGGTCTGACAACACTACATGGGAGAGTGTTAAGTAGCCAGATATGAAAGGCTAGTTATGACATGACCGAGGACTTGGCTAAAGACACACAGATCTGGCGACCACCAGCCTAACTCAGAAATTACACAGGTATCACTTTTGGCTGGGATCCACGGAAGAGGAAGCCAGCGTGGGAGCAGGATCAGAAACAGGAAGTTGCGTGATAGTAGGATCAGAAACAGGAAGTTGCGTGGTAGTAGGATCAGAAACAGGAAGTTGCGTGGTGGTAGGAGAAGACTGTGCTAGGGCTGGAGGAGGTAAGGAGAGTAGCAGCCGGTTGACCTCCCTCAGCCTGGCATCCAGTGTCTCTGTGTTCAGGGCCAGCTCTCCTATCTGTGTCTGCAGACTGCCAATGGTGTGACTCAGCTCTTCTTCCTTCCTCTTAGAGTTGGCCGCCTGTCTGCTGTACTCTAGGATCATACACCCTCCCCCGATGATGAAGATGATGGCCTCACCCAGCAGCTCTGCACCCAGCTCTGCTGCCGCCTCCTCGTTCAGGGGCTTGATGGTGGCACCCCGGAAACCCATGATCCTCATCTTGGTCTTCATCTCCACCCAGTGGTAAACTAGAGCGGGAGGGAATCAGAGAGAGAACCGGTGCCATTACTACTTTATACAACAGGTGGTATGAACACAAGCCAGGTACAGGCCCAGGGACCCACAGGCTGATATTTATCCAGAAAAACCTGAGAAAATTCAGAGAGATAGTAAATCCATGTTTTGTATTGAGAGAGACATGCCTCTTGCATGTGTGTAGATCTTTGTTTTGGTAGCACTGTGTGACACGCTGTCATCTACTTGTTGCCGCACCGACCGGCCTTTTTGTGTCAGTAAAAGGAATTATGCGAGAAATGTCAGTGGAAACCCTTACGCGTAAATATTGATATAACCACAACCATACTGAAGTAAATATTGATATAACCACCACACTGAAGTAAATATTGATATAACCACCACCACCATACTGAAGTAAATATTGATATAACCACCACCACCACACTGAAGTAAATATTGATATAACCACCACCACCACACTGAAGTAAATATTGATATAACCACCACCACCACACTAAAGTAAATATTGATATAACCACCACCACCACACTAAAGTAAATATTGATATAACCACCACCACCACACTGAAGTAAATATTGATATAACCACCACCACCACCACACTGAAGTAAATATTGATATAACCACCACCACCACACTAAAGTAAATATTGATATAACCACCACCACCACACTGAAGTAAATATTGATATAACCACCACCACCACACTGGAAGTAAATATTGATATAACCACCACCACCACACTGAAGTAAATATTGATATAACCACCACCACCACACTGAAGTAAATATTGATATAACCACCACCACCACACTGAAGTAAATATTGATACCCCCCCACATGCTGTGCTAGCAGGACATGGGGGCGACCGGTGTCCTTGGGCCCGCCTGTGTTCATGAAGGAACCAATGGGATGCTCGAGGGGGGGCGTTCCTGCAGATGAAGAAATGCCCACATGCAGGAACGCCCCGAATTGTCATTGAGGTCGCTGTAATGTAAAAGTGTACAGCACGTTCGTATTAAGGGGCAAAAAGTACTTCCATTTCATTTCCTACAGACAACCTCAATGACAAACGAACGAAGTCCTGCGTTCACTAATTTTAACGCGCTCCAATTGGCTTTCATGGTTCTGATGTAGCGACCCGGTAGACAGTGTCCTTGGCCCCGCCTGCGTTCTTGAAGGAACCAATGGGATGCTCGAGGGGGGTGTTCCTGCAGATGAAGAAATGCCCACATGCAGGAACGCCAATGAATTGCGGGGTGCAGTTGCACACTATTGACCCACATTGCGATCAATCTATTCATGTTTCTGCTCAGAGAGCATGGTACGCATGCAAAAGTATATGTATTCAGATAAAGCTCTTTACATCTATACTGACATAGCTAATACTGTAATACTAATGCTGGAGGTCGCTGTAATGTAAAAGTGTACGGTACTTTCGTAATAAGGGGCAAAAAAAGCACTTCCATTTAATTTCCTACAGACAACTTCAATGACAAACGAACGAAGTCCTGCAATCGTTAATCTTAACGCGCTCCAATTGGCTTCATGGTTCGCTGGATAATCCTCCTGACTGACGTAGTTACTGTATCATTGGACCATTTCTATTTCAATCACCAATGGGCGTTCTTCACGACCATTGCCCATGTAAACTATTGGCCTAGTAGCAGTGACAGGTGAATTCTATTGGTTAGCTATTACATGACGCTCCCGTCCTTCGACTCTCCCCAACCTCCCGGTTATCAGAACCACTCACTCTGTAGCTTCAATGAAACTAAATTACTTACTCTGTCCCGGCGGAAGACAAACATATGTCTTGAAGAACTCGCTCCGGAGAGCCCCGGCCTTGAGCCTGTTGGCCACGGGCTTGCTGAGCTGCCGTACACCGAGGTAGAGGAGCTTGGCGATGGGGAAGGCACCGACAGCCATCTTAACGGAAACACTTATTCTTCTTCGGTGGTATTTTAGGGCTAAGTACACCGGAAACCGTGTATTGCCGCCGCCTACTGGATGCGGGAACTAAAAGGGGGAAATCCAAAACGGAAAAGAGAAATAAGCTAAAATGTTTAATCCACTCAAACATCCGAAAACAAAATACGGACGGAACATTCGTTGACAGGATTCCTTGTAATGCCTCTGCTGTAAAATACCTGAGTCCCCCTCAAAAAATGTCAGCCACACTCACAACGGTTGCCTATTTTCTCAGATTACCTCTTTAATTGCGCTGTGCAGTTTTGAACCAATGCAATAAACGATACAGAGTCCACCTTTTTAACACGTGATCATGTTGGCGATTAACATTTACTGAAGTCTTTAATCCAACTACCATGGTTTCTTCAAGGTTACTCCATTCTTCCACTCTTCTCACCGCCTCCAGATAGGAGACATTCTGGACAGCCCTTACTCTTGCCACCTCTGTCTCCTTCACCCTAACAGGGCACTTCAGGAATTTGGGCGCAAATGTTCGCCACCACAGCATTTCGCCTCAACTGGTATACAATACTCTAGCCCTTGATCATGACTCTCAGCCCCATTACATTACACATAAGAGTCATTGAACGAAAGGCATCTTCTGTACGGGGCGGAGTTTTTTTTAAGAGCCCCAACACTTGGTCTGAACATTAACATGCATAGCTTTGCGGTCTCGTTTTGGAATCATAAGGATATTTTCTTTCATATCAGCGAGAGATAATTGAAAAAAAAACAAAATGTTGAATTGATACACGCCTTTAAAGGGTTATGATTCCCACACGGCCACATTTCCATGTTATGGCGCTTGTTTATGGAAAACAGACAGAAGACACAAACATGTTGTCACTGAAAAATTCCTGAGCGACTGCAACTGTGTTAAAACTGGCTAAAACAGTGTGTATTTTGCGTTTGTGATATTATTTTGATGTGATATGATAGTAAAGGGATTTATGTTTCTAGAACCGTACCGCAATTAAGAATCGATTCATGTTTAGATGGAGTATTTGGCACATCCAAATACTCCCATCTAAACATGCATCATTTCATAATTGGAGTAACGTTAGGCTCCTTTAGTCCAATATTGGACTAATGATACTCCTCCTGTCTACATACACTTGACACATGTTCAAATATTTTAAATGTGTCACACTGCAAGGGTTTCGGCATGAAGGCTCGTACAGGGTATGTCACATAACCCAAATATACAATGTGAAAGGAGAGACTTTTCTTCAAAGATCAATAATAATGGATGGAATGGGCATCCTCACTCCATCCACCGTAGGGGTCAGTCGGCGTGCACCAACCACTCCATCCACCGTAGGGGTCAGTCGGCGTGCACCAACCACTCCATCCACCGTAGGGGTCAGTCGGCGTGCACCAACCACTCCATCCACCGTAGGGGTCAGTCGGCGTGCACCAACCACTCCATCCACCGTAGGGGTCAGTCGGCGTGCACCAACCACTCCATCCACCGTAGGGGTCAGTCGGCGGCACCAACCACTCCATCCACCGTAGGGGTCAGTCGGCGTGCACCAACCACTCCATCCACCGTAGGGGGTCGGTCGGCGTGCACCAACCACTCCATCCACCGTAGGGGGTCAGTCGGCGTGCACCAACCACTCCATCCACCGTAGGGGGTCAGTCGGCGTGCACCAACCACTCCATCCACCGTAGGTCAGTCGGCGTGCACCAACCACTCCATCCACCGTAGGGGTCAGTCGGCGTGCACCAACCACTCCATCCACCATACGGGTCAGTCGGCGTGCACCAACCACTCCATCCACCATACGGGTCAGTCGGCGTGCACCAACCACTGCCTCTACTTCTTCAGTTACATACTCTGCTCTCACTCCTAGCGATACTCCAGAGATAACCCCCTTGATAGGCACCCTGCTTCACAGATCCACACACGACACATTCCAATCCAATATCTTTTTCAGGTGCAAAGCCCACTTCTTCTGCTCCTCGGACAGACACAAAAACAAAATAAGCCCTCTTCTTCTTCTTCTTCTTCTTCTTCTTCTTCTTCCTCACTGACGCAACCTCATCCAACGCATCTGCGATCTTCATCTAGACGTCAAACGGATCTCCCAGGTAACTCCAGTGGTGGAAAAAGTACACATAAAAGTGAAAGTCACAGTGTAAAATACTACTTGAGTAAAAGTCTAAAAATATTTGGGTTTAAATATACTTCAGTATCAAAAATAAATGTAATTGCTAAAAAAGTAAAATTATAAATCATTTACAATTCCTTATATTAAGCAAACCAGACGGCACCATTTTCTTGTTTTTTAAATTTACGGATAGTCAGAGGCACACTCCCAACACTCAGACATAATTTAAAAATGAAGCATTTGTGTTTAGTGAGTCTGCCAGATCAGAGGCAATAGGGATGAGCAGGGATGTTCTCTTTATAAGTGTCAAGGCGTGCTGAAGGTGGGTGTGTGCATGAATCAGGCGCAGGACGCAGAGGCTCAGTCCAAAAGACTTTAGTGTAATATTACGTAGATAAATAAGCACAATAAGCCCGAAGGCGAAAACACGGCGCACACAGGCGTCAACTAAACGGTGCACAAACATGTGCAGAAAACCCTCTCCAAAACACTGGAGGGAAATACTAAGCTCCAACACGAGAACAGAAGAGCAATCACACACAAAGACAAACACAACCAACGAGAACTAAATAGGACACTAACGAGGACTAACAAGACACAGGTGTACAACATCAAGACAAAACCAAACGAACATGAAACATAGATCGGTGGCAGCTAGTACTCCGGGGACGACGATCGCCGAAGCCTGCCCGAACCAGGAGAAGGAGCAGCCTCGGCCGAAACCGTGACAATAAGTGCGGGAATTGGTCCATTTTCCTGTCCTGCTAAGAATTCAAAATGTAATGAGTACTTTTTGAGTGTCAGGGAAAATTTATGAAATAAAAAGTACATTATTTTCTTTAGGAATGTTGTGAAAGGGGCATCCCGAGTGGCGCAGCAGTCTAAGGCACTGCATCGCAGTGCTAGGGGCATCACTACAGACCCAGGTTCGATCCCAGGCTGTGTCGCAGCCGGCCGCGACCGGGAGACCCATGAGGCAGAGCACAATCGGCCCAGCGTCGTCCGGGTTAGGGGAGGGTTTGGCCGGCCGGGATGTCCTTGTCCTGTTGCGCTCTACCGACTCCATGTGGCGGGTATTTGACCCCTCTGCAAAACATGACTTAGTACTTGGTGGCAAAACCCTTGTTGGCAATCACAGAGGTCAGACGTTTCTTGTAGTTGGCCACCAGGTTTGCACAAATCTCAGGAGGGATTTTGTCCCACTCCTCTTTGCAGATCTTCTCCAAGTCATTAAGGTTGAGGCTGACGTTTGGCAACTCGAACCTTCAGCTCCCTCCACAGATTTTCAATGGGATTAAGGTCTGGAGACTGGCTAGGCCACTCCAGGACCTTAATGTGCTTATTCTTGAGCCACTCCTTTGTTGCCTTGGCCGTGTGTTTTGGGTCATTGTCAAGCTGGAATACACATCCACGACCCATTTTCAATGCCCTGGCTGAGGGAAGGAGGTTCTCACCCAAGATTTGACAGTACATGGCCCTGTCCATCGTCCCTTTGATGCGGTGAAGTTGTCCTGTCCCCTTAGCAGAAAAACACCCTCAAAGCATAATGTTTCCACCTCCATGTTTGATGGTGGGGATGGTGTTCTTGGGTCATAGGCAGCATTCCTCCTCCTCCAAACACGGCGAGTTGAGTTGATGCCAAAGAGCTTCATTTTGGTCTCATCTGACCACAACACTTTCACCCAGTTCTCCTCTGAATCATTCAGATGTTCATTGGCAAACTTCAGACGGCCCTGTATATGTGCTTTCTTGAGCAGGGGGACCTTGCGGGCGCTGCAGGATTTCAGTCCTTCACGGCGTAGTGTGTTACCAATTGTTTTCTTGGTGACTATGGTCCTAGCTGCCTTGAGATCATTGACAAGATCCTCCCGTGTAGTTCTGGGCTGATTCCTCACCGTTCTCATGATCATTGCAACTCCACGAGGTGAGATCTTGCATGGAGCCCCATGCCGAGGGAGATTGACAGGTCTTTTGTGTTTCTTCCATTTTGCGAATAATCGCACCAACTGTTGTCACCTTCTCACCAAGCTGCTTGGCGATGGTCTTGTAGCCCATTCCAGCCTTGTGTAGGTCTACAATCTTGTCCCTGACATCCTTGGAGAGCTCTTTGGTCTTGGCCATGGTGGAGAGTTTGGAATCTGATTGATTGATTGCTTCTGTGGACGTGTGTCTTTTATACAGGTAACAAACTGAGATTAGGAGCACTCCCTTTAAGAGTGTGCTCCTAATCTCAGCTCGTTACCTGTATAAAAGACAACTGGGATCCAGAAATCTTTCTGATTGAGAGGGGGTCAAATACTTATTTCCGTCATTAAAATGCAGATCAATTTATAACATTTTTGACATGCGTTTTTCTGGATTTTTTTTGTTGTTATCCTGTCTCTCACTGTTCAAATAAACCTACCATTAAAATTATAGACTGATCATTTCTTTGCAAGTGGGCAAACGTACAAAATCAGCAGGGGATCAAATACTTTTTTCCCTCACTGTACACACATAAATACATAACATATACAGATATATAAATACAGAAACATGAAACAGAAGGCATTTGAACCCAGTCTGACACCAAGAGAAGATTCCTGTGGGGTAGTAATCACACCGGTGGGGAGAGGGGCATTTGTCAAGAGTGCTGTAGGTGGGTGTAGTGGTGGAATCAAGCGCAGGACACCGAAGTATAGTCCAAGCGCAGGACACCGAAGTACAGAAACTTATAGGACACTAATTACGCTAAACGAGAACAGGTGTCACAACAAACAGACAAAAGCAAACGAACATGAAACATACAACGGTGGCAGCTAGTATTCCGGAGACAACGAACGCCGAAGCCTGCCCGAACAAGGAAGAGAGGCAGCCTCGGCCGAAACCGTGACAGCATTCTTCTTACTGAACCACATTACCTTTATTTTGGAGGTGTTCAGAACAAGGTTAAGGGCAGAGAAAGCTTGTTGGACACTAAGAAAGCTTTTGTTGTAGAGCGTTTAACACAAAATCTGTGGAGGGGCCAGCTGAGTATAAGACTGTATCATCTGCATATAAATGGATGAGAGAGCTTCCTACTGCCTGAGCTATGTTGTTGATGTAAATTGAGAAGAGCGTGGGGCCTAGGATCGAGCCTTGGGGTACTCCCTTGGTGACAGGCAGTGGCTGAGACAGCAGATGTTCTGACTTTACACACTGCACTCTTTGAGAGAGGTAGTTAGCAAACCAGGTCAAAGACCCCTCAGAGACACCAATACTCCTTAGTCGACCCACAAGAATGGAATGGTCTACCGTATCAAAAGCTATGGCTAATCCCCGCCTATTTCTACAATTTATTTTGTTAAAATCTGATTTTAAACCTAACCCTAACCTTAACCACACTGCTAACTTTATGCCTCTAATCCTAACCTTAAATTGAGACCAAAAAGCACATTTTTATTTTCCTTAATTTTTAAGATATAGCTGTGGCTGTGGTAACTAGTGACAACCCCAACATACTGTATAATTTGATGCAAAGTAGGATTACATGATTGACACGTTATTTGATTTTTATTTGACAAACAGAAACATTAATTTATTTATTCACCCAGATACTAGACTACTCACCCCTGAAACTATTCTACCTTTATCTAATAAGTCCTACCATAGAAGAGACAAAAGCATTTGTAAACAATTAGAAATAGGCCACATTGCTCTATACTGCCATTGCAATGTAATTTCCGAATATTGTGAGAGTGACATCAGTCAATGTGTAAAAACCTACATACCCCATGATACACCGCGGCCAGGGGAGGGCTCACCTGTGCCAGCTGTGCACTGGAACACCTGGGTCGGGTTACAGTGCGCAGTGGGCTGGACTCCGCTCCAAAATAACTTTACTCATTTCACAACGCAACGACTGGACGGCTCAACAATAGACAGACGTATTTATCCAACTTTTAGGGAAGGAGTTGTCTAAATTTAGTTCAGCCTGAGCTTTGCTGTCTTGGTTTTCAACGGAACTAAGGTCCATCGGGTAAGGAAGCATTTCATTTGGAAGTTTGTCTGGCTATAGAAATGTTTCGCTGCGTGGGATAGCCTACACTGCCCAGTTTACTGCAGGAGGCTAGAATGCAAGTCACAACCAGTATTGTAGCTTATGTTTTGTTCCGTATTTTCTTTTGTTGATTTGGAATGACTTTATAATAGATTTCCGTGTCCCATTAGGCATTACAATAGATCGTTTCGAAACAAGGTCAGTCATTCCTTTTGCAAATAGTTTTGATGGAAGATTTTGGACATTCTTTGTGAGAGGTCTTGCGAGGAGGAGCTTTAGCGTACCTGTGTGAAGCTAGCCACAATAAGGATTAGCTACATTTACATTTACATTTCAGTCATTTAGCAGACGCTCTTATCCAGAGCGATTTACAGTTAGTGAGTGCATACATTTTCATACTACAGAAGTGGTATTTGCTGTTTGCCTTCAAAATAAAAGTAATTGAAAGTGATTCAAACGGATACAAATAGCGGAATCATGCCATATTTGGACTAGATAATGCTAAACAAGGTCGGAATATTGTTATATAAATTCAACAAAAGTGAAAAAAAAACAGTTGAAATCGCACTGTGGATGTATTAGACGTTAGAATTACGTTGGGGGCATACTTATATGCACTGTACAGCCTTCCCTATGGCTCTTGGGTCTATGAATTGGGGTATAATCCAAGTCGGTGACGTCCACAGATCACAATTGTGAAGAGTTTTCACACATATTAGCATCGTAGCACTAATTGCGGGACTTTGAAACCGGTGTGAAATGAGCCACATTACGCTCACCAGTCAGCCTACTATGTATTGAACATTCATATTGCAATGTACAGCCTTGCCTATGGATCTTGTGAAGACCCTTCACAGTTGTAGTCTGTGGGTGTCACTGAGGAGGCTGATACACCATTTCATGGACCCAAGATCCGTAGGGAAGGCTGTACAGAGCCGTAAGTATGCCCCCAATGCAATTCTAAAGTCGAATACATTCACAGTGTGATTTGAACAGATTGTTGTTCTTTCTGTCAAATTAACAAATTATTGTCTTTTGTAGAATTTATATAACATTCCGTCCTTGTTTAGCGTTATCAAGTCCAAATATGGCATGATTCCACTATTTGTATCCTTTCGAATGCGGGGGCTTTTATTTTGAAGGCGATCTGCAAAGTCCACGATCGTGGCTAATCCTTATTATGGCTAGCTTCACACATGTCTTTAGCGTGACGGATTTTCTCCAACTAATGGAAGTCAGATGTTTATTCCCATTCACTACAGACAGCACTGCACTGACACTACACTAAAATAGCGAGGGGATGAGACAGCTCAGACACAGGTCTAGATGTAAAACTATTCTGCCCAGCCTGCAGTTGTACTTCAATAATTTGGGGTAACACTTGATGATACTTGATGCAACTTACCCAGTTTTATATTGCCTTATAAACACAACATTATACTGTAGCTAAATGCAGTCATTGCCTAATTTACAGAAGGAGTATAGGGTACTGAACCGATCTAAAGTTTAAACCGTTAACTCATTTGAATCTATGATGTTTTCATGTGACATGAGAAAAAGTGATTGAAGTGGCAGGTAGGGCGGCAGGTAGCTTAGTGGTTAAGGGCGTTGTGCCAGTAACCGAAAGGTCAATCCCCGAGCCGACTAGGTGAAACATCTGTCGATGTGCCCTTGAGCAAGGCACTTAACCCTAATTTCTCCTGTAAGTCGCTCTGGATAAGAGTGTCTGCTAAATGACTAAAATGTAAATGTAAAATCAATAGTGTCGTAACTAATGATTTCTATAAACACTAGATGACTAACAGGAGCCGCTGTTTTGAAGTCACCACGTCTCCATCTTGGCACTCCTCCACCGGTGTAAAACATATTTTGGAAGCTATAGAAATGCATTTACTAATGCCTACATTTGTTTTTGCCACGTTTATTGTATTACAGACACCTGAATGCATCCTTTAAATTATATTATGTGAGCTAAACAAAAAAAACAAAAAACATTTTTAGAAAGTACTAATGTTACTGGCCCCACTACAACTAAAACAGACCTAAATACATGTCATTTTGTCCTTGAAAATTGTAAATTAAATACTGTAAAATTCCATTAATTCTGCTTTTCCGAGGAGTGCCAATATAGCCGACAAGTCAAAGCCACTCCATGGCCAAAACATAGCATCAGCAATCCTGGGTTTATATGCATACATCATTGGTCATAACATTGTAATAATAATAATAATATGCCATTTAGCAGACGCTTTTATCCAAAGCGACTTACAGTCATGCGTGCATACATTTTTTATTTTTTGTGTATGGGTGGTCCCGGGGATCGAACCCACTACCTTGGCGTTACAAGCGCCGTGCTCTACCAGCTGAGCTACAGCTTAATTGTACATTTGCTTAATAGATTGTGAGCAAACATTTTAAGTAAAACAGTTATTTTTAACAACCAACAGAGAAAAAAAACGAAGAATAAGAAAGTAACAGCGAATTAATCTTGTTTGATAACTAGCATCATTGAGCCTTGGCAGAGAGAAAGAGAGAGCTGTGTGTCTGTCAGAACATCATTCAGCCTGGGCAGAGAGAGAGAGAGAGAGAGCTGTGTGTCTGTCAGAACATCATTCAGCCTGGGCAGAGAGAGAGAGAGCTGTGTGTCTGTCAGAACATCACTCAGCCTGGGCAGAGAGAGAGAGAGCTGTGTGTCTGTCAGAACATCATTCAGCCTGGGCAGAGAGAGAGAGAGCTGTGTGTCTGTCAGAACATCATTCAGCCTGGGCAGAGAGAGAGAGAGCTGTGTGTCTGTCAGAACATCATTCAGCCTGGGCAGAGAGAGAGAGAGAGCTGTGTGTCTGTCAGAACATCATTCAGCCTGGGCAGAGAGAGAGAGAGAGAGCTGTGTGTCTGTCAGAACATCATTCAGCCTGGGCAGAGAGAGAGAGAGAGAGAGCTGTGTGTCTGTCAGAACATCATTCAGCCTGGGCAGAGAGAGAGAGAGAGAGCTGTGTGTCTGTCAGAACATCATTCAGCCTGGGCAGAGAGAGAGAGAGAGAGAGCTGTGTGTCTGTCAGAACATCATTCAGCCTGGGCAGAGAGAGAGAGAGCTGTGTGTCTGTCAGAACATCATTCAGCCTGGGCAGAGAGAGAGAGAGAGAGCTGTGTGTCTGTCAGAACATCATTCAGCCTGGGCAGAGAGAGAGAGAGCTGTGTGTCTGTCAGAACATCATTCAGCCTGGGCAGAGAGAGAGAGAGAGCTGTGTGTCTGTCAGAACATCATTCAGCCTGGGCAGAGAGAGAGAGAGAGAGAGAGCTGTGTGTCTGTCAGAACATCATTCAGCCTGGGCAGAGAGAGAGCTGTGTGTCTGTCAGAACATCATTCAGCCTGGGCAGAGAGAGAGAGAGAGCTGTGTGTCTGTCAGAACATCATTCAGCCTGGGCAGAGAGAGAGAGAGCTGTGTGTCTGTCAGAACATCATTGAGCCTGGGCAGAGAGAGAGAGAGAGAGCGCTGTGTGTCTGTCAGAACATCATTCAGCCTGGGCAGAGAGAGAGAGAGAGCTGTGTGTCTGTCAGAACATCATTCAGCCTTGGCAGAGAGAGAGAGAGAGAGAGCAGTGTGTCTGTCAGAACCAGCTGGGCAACATAGTGGTATAATCATATGATTAGAGCTCAACTCAGCCTGCTGTAACTTGTACCGTAGCTTTCCTCTCGAGCGCTATGAGACATCACTCATCACACACACACACACACACACACACACACACACACACACACACACACACACACACACACACACACACACTCTGTTGTGGGAGCAAGTAAGCATTTCGTTGCACCTTTTATACCTGCTGTAAACTGTGTATGTGACGAATAAACGTTTATTTGACACACACACACACACACACACACACACACACACACACACACACACACACACACACACGCAATAAGGCCCTCCAAGACATGACATATCATGCAAATTCACATTAAAGAATGAAGAAGGAATCTCTAAGCAATGTATTGAAATAACAGAAATGTTCATAGTAACAGATAGACCTATCCATCCATGTCATAATACGTCTCTTCAGTGTTTACATTTGATGATGAGTCCCTTAGTGATGCCCTCAGCCAAGCCCCCTGCAGAACATGCTGCGGATGATAGGCCTTAGCGTATGTTAGCTATTAGCTGTGAGCTATGTGGACGTTAGCTAGATATTAGATAGCCGTTAGCTATGTGGATGTTAGCTCACAGCTATCTAATATCTAGCTAACGTCCACATAGCTAACAGCTATCTAATATCTAGCTATGTGGACGTTAGCTAGATATTATATAGCCATTAGCTATGTGGACGTTATCTAGATATTAGATAGCCGTTAGCTATGTGGACGTTAGCTAGATATTAGATAGCCGTTAGCTATGTGGACGTTAGCTAGATATTAGATAGCTGTGAGCTATGTGGACGTTAGCTAGATATTAGATAGCTGTGAGCTACAGTGCATTCGGAATGTATTCAGACCCCTTGACTTTCTCCACATTTTGTTACGTTACAGCCTTATTCTAAAATTGATTACATATTATATTTTCCTCATCAATCTACACACAATACCCCATAATGACAAAGTGAAAACAGGTATAGCAAATTAAAAAACAGAAATACCTTATTTACATACGTTTTCAGACCCTTTGCTATGAGACTCGAAATTGAGCTCAGGTGCATCCTGTTTCCATTGATCATCCTTGAGATCCACCTGTGGTAAATTCAATTGATTGGACATGATTTGGAAAGGCACATACCTGTCTATATAAGGTCCCACAGTTGACAGTCCATGTCAGAGCAAAAACCAAGCCATGAGGTCGAAGGAATTTGTCCGTAGAGCTCCGAGACAGGATTGTGTCGATGCACAGATCTGGGGAAGGGCACCAAAAAATGTCTGCATCATTGAAGGTCCTCAAGAACACAGTGGCCTCCATCATTCTTAAATGGAAGAAGTTTGGAACCACCAAGACTCTTCATAGAGCTGGCCGCCCGGCCAAACTGAGCAATCGGGGGAGAAGGGCCTTGGTCAGGGAGGTGACCAAGAACTCGATGGTAACTCTGAAAGAGCTCCAGAGTTCCTCTGTGGAGATGGGAGAACCTTCCAGAAGGACAATCACCTCTGCAGCACTCCACCAATCAGGCCTTTATGGTAGCATGGCCAGACGAAAGACACTCCTCAGTAAAAGGCACACGACAGCCCGCTTGGAGTTTGCCAAAAGGCACCTAAAGGACTCTCAGACCATGAGAAACAAGATTCTCTGGTCTGATAAACCAAGATTGAACTCTTTGGCCTGAATACCAAGTGTCACGTCTGGAGGAAACCTGGCACCATCCCTAAGGTGAAGCATGGTGGTGGCAGCATCATGCTGTGGGGATGTTTTCAGCAGCAGGGACTGGGAGACTAGTCAATATCGAGGGAAAGATGAATGGAGCAATGTACAGAGAGATCCTTGATGAAAACCTGCTCCAGAGCGCTCAGGACCTCAGACTGAGCAAAGGTTCACCTTCCAACAGGATAACGACCCTAAGCACACAGCCAAGACAATGCAGCAGTGGCTTCGGAACAAGTCTCTGAATGTCCTTGAGTGGCCCAGCCAGAGCCCGGACTTGAACCCGATCGAACATCTCTGGAGAGACCTGAAAATAGCTGTGCAGCGACACTCCCCATCCAACCTGACAGAGCTTGAGAGGATCTGCAGAGAAGAATGGGAGAAACTCCCCAAATACAGGTGTGCCAAGCTTGTAGTGTCATACCCAAGAAGACTCGAGGCTGTAATCGCTGCCAAAGGTGCTTCAACAAAGTACTGAGTAAAGGGTCTGAATACTTATGTAAATGTTATATTTCCGTTTTTTTTTTTATATATACATTTGCACAAATGTCTAAAAACCTGTTTTTGCTTTGTCATTATGGGGTATTGTGTGTAGATTGATGAGGGGAAAAAAGATTTCATCCATTTTAGAATAAGGCTGTAACGTAACAAAACGTGGAAAAAGTCAAGGGGTCTGAATACTTTCCGAATGCACTGTATGTGGACGTTAGCTAGATATTAGATAGCTGTTAGCTATTTGGATGTTAGCTAGATATTAGACAGCTGTTAGCTATGTGGATGTTAGCTAGATATTAGATAGCTTTTAGCTATGTGGACGTTAGCTAGATATTAGATAGCTGTTAGCTATGTGGATGTTAGCTAGATATTAGACAGCTGTTAGCTATGTGGATGTTAGCTAGATATTAGATAGCTGTTAGCTATGTGGATGTTAGCTAGATATTAGACAGCTGTTAGCTATGTGGATGTTAGCTAGATATTAGATAGCTGTTAGCTATGTGGATGTTAGCTAGATATTAGACAGCTGTTAGCTATGTGGATGTTAGCTAGATATTAGATGGCTGTTAGCTATGTGGATGTTAGCTAGATATTAGACAGCTGTTAGCTATGTGGATGTTAGCTAGATATTAGATAGCTGTTAGCTATGTGGATGTTAGCTAGATATTAGATAGCTGTTAGCTATGTGGATGTTAGCTAGATATTAGACAGCTGTTAGCTATGTGGATGTTAGCTAGATATTAGATGGCTGTGTTCTGGACTGGAATGTCTGCCTGTCACATTGTGGAGCCTTGAGAGATTCCTCCCTCAGTCACATGCTGCTGTCTGGTTGGCAGAGAGAGACAGGGTTTTCTAGTGGTTCGGATCTGCAGATTGGACAAGGTAGTGAAGGCCATTAGGTGTTAGTTTGGACTAGGAGCAGCTACAAAGTCTGCAACAGTCAAGAACACAGTGTACCACTATGTGTAAACAAATACCCAATGTGTAAACATGTACCAGCTCTATTGTACGGTGTTGTTTGATTGTAGTTCAGATGTCAGGCAGTTGGCAGTTGGTTATTTATATGTACCCACGGTGGGAAATACAATCAATACATGAAAATAAACCATTGTAAACATAAACATGCCTTGCACATGCTTGCCAGGGATACAGTATTGCAGTAACTCAGGGTGGGACCATTCTTATACTGCCAAGTGCAAAGTGCATGACATGACGTTATAGTACATTATACATATTTCAACAGATATGGCTGTGTGAATCAGTAACTTTCTTTCTATAGGCTATCTGTTACTGTTGTAGCTGGGGGCACAGGCTCGTTCAGAAGGATGATATTTGAACTCTCAAAACTGAAGAGTTCCAGAAAATGACCTTTCTGTTGGGTTTTATGGAGAACCAGTGTCACAGTAAGTGCATTTGTAAATATTTATTAGGATCCCCATCAGCTAATGCCGTAACGTTAGCTAAGCTTCCTGGGGTCCAACACCAATTAATAAGACATTACAAACAATTACAAATCAAGACTTTACAAACATTTAACAAGTAGACAATACAGACAATTAAAATACCTGACAGGTAACACATTTAACATTCAGTTGATGCTTTCTATTTCCTGTCACATGGTCTACCTCATTAGATGTTCTTTTAGTTTTTTCTTGAAGGTGGATTTACTTTTTGCCTGAGAAATATGGATTGGTAAAGAGTTCCATTCAGCTATGGCTCTATATACAACTGCAGATTTAAGGCGATTTGTCCTTGTCTTGGGTTGTCTTAGATGCCCTGAATTTACCCGTCTGGTTGGGTGGTTATGCGTGTTGCTAGTATGTACTAACTGGTCTAAAAAATACTGTGTTGAAAAATATTCCTAAAGAAAATCAGAAGACTGGATAGTAATTTGTTTTCAACGTGAAGCCATGAGAGATTCTGATGCATTTGGATAAAATTCATACGGATAGAGCAATGAAGAGCTAATCTGGCAGCCCTGTTTTGATAGAGCAATGAAGAGCTAATCTGGCAGCCCTGTTTTGATAGAGCAATGAAGAGCTAATCTGGCAGCCCTGTTTTGATAGAGCAATGAAGAGCTAATCTGGCAGCCCTGTTATGATAGAGCAATGAAGAGCTAATCTGACAGCCCTGTTATGATAGAGCAATGAAGAGCTAATCTGGCAGCCCTGTTATGATAGAGCAATGAAGAGCTAATCTGGCAGCCCTGTTTTGATAGAGCAATGAAGAGCTAATCTGGCAGCCCTGTTATGATAGAGCAATGAAGAGCTAATCTGACAGCCCTGTTATGATAGAGCAATGAAGAGCTAATCTGGCAGCCCTGTTTTGAGCGATTTTGATCTTTCTTTGCTGCAGATGACCATATAACTGGACAGTACTCTAGGTGTGAGATGACCAGGGATTGAATCACCTGATTCAGAGTGCTAGACGTTACATACGCTGAACATTTTCTTGTAACAGCAATTCCCTTACCCATCTTAATAACAATATTATCTATGTGTTCTGACCATGATAAAGCCGCGTCCAACATGATGCCTAGTAGTGTTGTTTTCTCCCCTTACTCTACATGCGTTCTATTCAACGACAAATTAAATTGGGGATCATCAGCAAGCATATATCTTGAACCAAATACAATACATTTAGTTTTATAAATGTTCAACACCAATTTGTTCATATCAACCCACTCAGACACCATTCTTAGTTCACTACTCAGTAAATCTGTTAACTCATTACATTCTGATGCTGCGCTATACATTGTAGAGTCATCAGCACACATTACCACTCTTGCTTCGTTCATTACTGAAGGTAAATCATTAGTAAAGATAGAGGAGTGGGCCTAGGCAGCTTCCCTGAGGAACACCACAGTGTATATCTTTACTGTTTGAAAAGCTACCATTAAAGAACACTTTTTGCCTTCTCCTGGATGTAAATCACTGAAGGTAAATCATTAGAGTAGAGAAGTGGGCCTAGGCAGCTTCTTTGAGGATAGCTTTTCCATCCAGGATAGAGCTGCAGACTTAAAACCATAACATTTGAGTTTACCTAGTGTAACGGTTCATGATCAATTACATCAAAAGCAGCACTGAAATCTAGCAACACTGCACCAACTAACTTCCTGTCATCTTTAACCAATCATCTGTCATTTGTGCTAAGGCCGTACTCAGAGCCCTTCTTTGTTTGCTGGAAACCCGTCATCAGACCATTTACATGACAAACAATCCTTGATTTGTACAGATACCATTTTCCCCCAATAATTTACTTAACACAGGCAGCAAGCTTATAGGACGACTATTAGGACCAGTGAATGCAGATTTTTTTTATCCTTAGGTAGTGGAATAACCTTTGACTCTTTCCAGACTTCTGGGCACACCCCCATACGTCAAGCACTTATTATATCAAATATGAGATATTGGGGTAGATATTTGGTTAGCTGTAACTCTAAGCAATTTGGCGTCAAGATGATCTGTACCAGGTGACTTGTCACCCGAAAGAGACAACAGCATCCTTTCAACCTTTTCCCTTTTCTACTTGGTCAACATGCATTGCCTCTCTTTTACATTAGCATTTAAGTCATTTAATAATAATAATAATAATAATAATAATATGCCATTTAGCAGACGCTTTTATCCAAAGCGACTTACAAATTGGACCATGGTTTTGTAGTAGATGCGAGCTTCAACTGGAAGCCAGTGGAGTGTGCGGAGGAGCGGGGTGACGTGAGAGAACTTGGGAAGGTTGAACACCAGACGGGCTGCGGCGTTCTGGATAAGTTGCAGGGGTTTAATGGCACAGGCAGGGAGCCCAGCCAACAGCGAGTTGCAGTAATCCAGACGGGAGATGACAAGCGCCTGGATTAGGACCTGTGCCGCTTCATGATACAGTCTTTTGTAAGGGTATATGACATGGAGCCTTCAGTCGGGACTCATTCCTCAACTTGTCCACTTCGCCTGTAAAATATTCATTAAAGTAGTTTACGATGTCGTGCGGCGGCAGGTAGCTTTAGTGGTTAAGAGCGTTGTGCCAGTAACCGAAAGGTCGCTGGTTCTAATCCCAGAGCCGACTAGGTGAAAAATCTGTCGATGTGCCCTTAAGCAAGGCACTTAACCCTAATTACTCCTGTAAGTCGCTCTGGATAAGAGCGTCTGCTAAATGACTAAAATGTGTGGTTTTGTAATAAATATACCCTCTGATTCAACAAAAAGAGGCGGACATGTTCCAATTCCTACCCATAATAGCGTGCAACGTTCTCCACAGTTTTTTCCCATCAGCCTTTGCTTCATCAATTTTGTGCTGATAGAATCCCTTCTTCTTTCCTTTGTTTAGCTTGGTCACAAGATTTCTTAATTGACAATAACTTTGCTTATCAAACAGAGTGCCAGATTTATCTGCCCCTTTCTTGGCATCATAACGTTGAATCGTAAAATTTCTCAGCTCATCATCTTCCCATGGGCCACCGTTTGACCTCACTGTGCATTTTCTTAAAGGGGCACGCTTATCAGCAATACTCATAAATAATTTCATAAACAAACTTAGTGACATTTCAGGATCATCCTTACTACACACTTCTAACCATTGCACATTCTAAATCTCATCCACAAATGAGTCCTGATTGAACCCTCTGTAGGCCCTTCGGTAGATGACCTTAGGGCCAGCCTTTGGTATTTTAGTTTTCCTAGTGAGTGCAACCAAGTTATGATCACTACAACCTAGTGCCACTGATACAGCTTTAGAACAATGTTCAGCCATGTTAGTAATAATGTGATCAATACAAGTCGACGATGTGATACCGGACCTATTAGTGAACGTTCTGGTTGATAATGTCATAATTTGGGTCAGGTTGCATACATTGGCAACAGAAATACGTTTCTTTCTCATTAGACAGTTGGTGTTTAAAAAATCTATTCATATTTCCCTATTTTCATCAGATAACTTATCCAACATTTCGCAAATTACATCAAGATATTTCACATCAGCACTAGGTGGCGTATAGCAGCAACCAACTGGTATATGTTTCAAATGTGGTAAATGCATCTGTACCCATAGCACCTCTAATCCATTCAACACTAAGTCCCTACGTTGTTTTGCTGGAATATGACTCTGGATGTAAACTGCAACTCCACCCCCATATTTACATTTACATTTACATCATTTAGCAGACGCTCTTATCCAGAGCGACTTACAAATGGGTGCATTCAACTTATGATAGCCAGTGGGACAACCAGCCTTTTTATTTTTATTTTTTTGTGGGGGAGGGGTGGGTAGAAGGATTACTGTTATACTATTCCAGGTATTCCTTAAAGAGGTAGGGTTTCAAGTGTCTCCGGAAGGTGGTCAGTGACTCCGCTGTCCTGGCGTCGTGGGGGAGCTTGTTCCACCATTGGGGTGCCAGAGCAGCGAATAGCTTTGACTGGGCTGAGCGGGAACTGTGCTTCCGTAGAGGTAGGGGGGCCAGCAGGCCAGAGGTGGATGAACGTAGTGCCCTCGTTTGGGTGTAGGGACTGATCAGAGCCTGAAGGTAAGGAGGTGCTGTTCCCCTCACAGCTCCGTAGGCAAGCACCATGGTCTTGTAGTAGATGTGAGCCTCAACTGGAAGCCAGTGGAGTGTGCGGAGGAGCGGGGTGACATGAGAGAACTTGGGACGGTTGAACACCAGACGGGCTGCAGCGTTCTGGATAAGTTGTAGGGGTTTAATGGCACAGCCAACAGCAAGTTGCAGTAATCCAGACGGGAGATGACAAGTGCCTGGATTAGGACCTGTGCCGCTTTCTGTGTAAGGTGGGGTCGTACTCTGCGAATGTTGTAGAGCATGAACCTGCAGGATCGGGTCACTGCTTTGATGTTAGCGGAGAACGACAGGGTGTTGTCCAGGGTCACGCCAAGGTTCTTAGCACTCTGGGAGGAGGACACAATGGAGTTGTCAACCGTGATGGCGAGATCATGGAGCGGGTAGTCCTTCCCCGGGAGGAAGAGCAGCTCCGTCTTGCCGAGGTTCAGCTTGAGGTGGTGATCCAACATCCACACTGATATGTCTGCCAGACATGCAGAGATGCGATTCGCCACCTGGTTATCAGAAGGGGGAAAGGAGAAAATTAATTGTGTTTTGTCTGCGTAGCAATGATAGGAGAGACCATGTGAAGATATGACAGAGCCAAGTGACTTGGTGTATAGAGAGAATAGGAGAGGGCCTAGAACTGAGCCCTGGGGGACACCAGTGGTGAGAGCACGTGGTGCGGAGACAGATTCTCGCCACGCCACCTGGTAGGAGCGATCTGTCAGGTAGGACGCAATCCAAGAGTCTGTCCCTCCTGAACAAATTGTATTCATGTATAGAGATCTCAGCATCCTCAAAAGAAGAGTAAGTGAGTCTCTGATATTGCTAATACATGAATATTGTTTGACTACACTAGACAGCATATTTCATGAATCTTGTTCCTTAAACAGCATATATTCAAGTGAGCAATTAACAAACCTTTCTTTGGTAGATTTACAGTATTCATATGATCAAACATGAATCAGCGGTTGGAATCTGAGAGAGTGATACTCAGTCAGTGTGTGTGTGTGTGTAACTCCTTGGGAGGGAGGGTGAACAATCAGTTTGTCATACCTCAGGTAGGCTGTCATACCTCAGGTAGGCTGTCATACCTCAGGTAGGCTGTCATACCTCAGGTAGGCTGTCATACCTCAGGTAGGCTGTCACCTCGTTCTCTTGCAGCCTTCCTAGCTGTTATTAGTTGCTTTCTTCTTTGACGGACTGCATCAGAGAACTCCTCATTGATGTAGATGTAGGACCCTTTAAGACTGCAAGCTTATCCTTGAACCTGAGGAATTTCACTACAATTGGCCTGGGTCTGGTTCCATTGGCACCACCATTGGCACCACCATTGGCACGTTCCAGCTCAACCTGTTCATCCAATTGTAGCTTCTCAGAAAACAGCTTTTCGAACTTTGTCCTCTGATTCAGCCCATGTCTCACTTTGCCACTCCTGGATACCATCTATTACAAGATTATTTCTCCTCGAGAAATACCTGTCCATCCAGGTAATCACCCTTCCCACACATGTTCTGGAGGCCCTCATTCACTCATTCTGCGTAGAGGAACAGTTTCTGGAAAGTGTATCCTGTGTGGTCTTCAATACATCCACATCCTTCTGTGTGAACTGAAGGCTTGTTTTAATGTCTTGTACATCTTTAGTCAGGTCGTCCAGCCGTTTGTATGAAGCTTTTAATGTTATTTTCCTGCTGAAGTATCATTTCCTTATAGAATACTTTCTGCTTCTCCAAGCGGAGATGTAATCCTCGACTTTTTTTCGGAGGCATGGTAGTACTAATAGTAGGGGGCGAGCCCACTATTCACTCCGTAAAATGAGAGATGCCGGCAGGAGAAAACTCTAGAAATCGGTAGTCCTAAGCCCAGGACAAATGGAAGTGAGGCCCTAGCCACACGGGCTAACCGCTTAGCGAGCTTGGTATCCGGCAGTAGTAGAGCATGTTGCATAGCTTGATTAGCTAGCAGCGAGGCTAGCTGCTTCGCCAATGTAGTACCGCCTTGTTTGAGCAACGTTCCAGGGACATACACTACCAGTCGAAAATTTGGACACACCTACTACTACTCATTCCAGGGTTTTTCTTTATTTTTACTATTTTTTACATTGTAGAATAATAGTGAAGACATCAAAACTATGAAATAACACATATTGAATCATAACCCAAAAAGTGTTAAACAAATCAACCCTTTGGCTTGATGACAGCTTTGCACACTCTTGGCACACACATTCTTTCAACCAGCTCACATTTACATTTTAGTCATTTAGCAGATGCTCTTATCCAGAGCGACTTACAGTTAGTGAGCGCATACATTTCTCATACTGGCCCCCCGTGGGAATTGAACCCACAACCCTGGCATTGCAAGCGCCATGCTCTACCAACTGAGCTACAGGAGGCTTCACCTGGAATGCTTATTCCAACAGTCTTGAAGGAGTTCCCACATATGCTGAGCCCTTGTTGGCTGCTTTTCCTTCACTCTGCGGTCCGACTCATCCCAAACCATCTCAATTGGGTTGAGTTCGGGGGATTGTGGAGGCCAGGTCATCTGATGCAGCACTCCATCACTCTCATTCTTGGTAAAATAGCCCTTACACAGCCTGAAGGTGTGTTGGGTCATTGTCCTGTTGAAAAACAAATGATAGCCCCACTAAGACCAAACCAGATAGTCATGCTGGTTAAGTGTGCCTTGAATTATAAATAAATCACAGACAGTGTCACCAGCAAAGCACCCCCACACCATAACACCTCCTCCTCCATGCTTTACGGGGGGATATACACATGCAGAGATCATCCGTTCACCCACAACGCGTCTCACAAAGCCACGGTGGTTGGAACCAAAAATCTCCAATTTGGACTCCAGACCAAAGGACAAATTTCCACCAGTCTAATGTCCATTGCTCGTGTTTCTTGGCCCAAGCAAGTCTCTTCTTCTTATTGGTGTCCTTTAGAAGTGGTTTCTTTGCAGCAATTCGATCATGAAGGCCTGATTCACTCAGTCTCCTCTGAACAGTTGATGTTGAGATGTGTCTGTTACTTGAACTCTGTGAAGCATTTATTTGGGCTGCAATTTCTGAGGCTGGTAACTCTAATGAACTTATCCTCTGCAGCAGAGGTAACTCTGGGTCTTCCATTCCTGTGGCGGTCCTCATGAGAGCCAGTTTCATCATAGCGCTTGATGGTTTTGTATTGACTGACCTTCATGTCTTAAAGTAATCATGGACTGTTGTTTCTCTTTGCTTATTTGAGCTGTTCTTGCCATAATATAGACTTGGTCTTTTACCAAATAGGGCAATCTTCTGTAAACCCCCACCTTGTCACAACACAACTGATTGTCTCAAACGCATTAAGAAGGAAAGAAATTCCACAAATTAACTTTTAACAAGGCACACCTGTTAATTGAAATGCATTCCAGGTGACTACCTCATGAAGCTGGTTGAGAGAATGCCAAGAGTGTGCAAAGCTGTCATCAAGGCAAAGGGTGGCTATTTGAAGAATCTCAAATATATTTTGATTTGTTTAACACTTTCTTGGTTACTACATGATTCCATATGTGTTATTTCATAGTTTTTATATCTTCACTATTATTCTACAATGTAATAAAATAGTACAAATAAAGAAAAACCCTTGAATGAGTAGGTGTGTCCAAACATTTGACTGGTACTGTGTATCAGCGGTCCCAGCGTTAACACTAACTGCGTCGCAGGATCCAGATATGAATATAGGAAAACTATTATAAGCTTTTATTAGCTAACACGGTAGTTTGTTGTTAAAGTAAAACAAACCGAGTCTCTAGTGTTGAACTGCGCGCTCTGAGAGAGAGGGTAAACTCAGACAATACATGCTTTCTTCGTATAGTAGCACACATACCATACCGCCCTGCCTAGATATATGCTTTATGTCTATCTAGAACAGTGCTATCTACACACGGTACCATCACGCATAGCTGAGGGTTTTATGGCTCTCCGCACATGTCCTCTCTGTTTTCCTTCTAGCTAGAAATCCACCTGCTCTAGTCTAGCTCAATGGTTCCTCATCCACCAATCCTCCATCATTAACACAATGGAAAGGTCAAATTCTTTATTATCTAAAAAAACTGAAGTGTGTGGGGCGATGGAGAGAAACTAAATGGTGCAGTTTGAGGCCATGTGGCGGAGAGTGATGCTGGGGATGGGGGGGTCTGGGCAGGATGTTTTGTCATGTAAAATAAAACAAGACAAGAGGAGTTATGACAGTCTTAACCTCCTGCTGTGAGTTAGGATAGTCTTTACCTCCTGCTGTGAGTTAGGACAGTCTTTAACCTCCTGCTGTGAGTTAGGACAGTCTTTAACCTCCTGCTGTGAGTTAGGACAGTCTTTAACCTCCTGCTGTGAGTCAGGACAGTATTTAACCTCCTGCTGTGAGTTAGGACAGTCTCTAACCTCCTGCTGTGAGTTAGGACAGTCTTTAACCTCCTGCTGTGAGTTAGGACAGTCTTTAACCTCCTGCTGTGAGTTAGGACAGTCTTTAACCTCCTGCTGGGAGTTAGGACAGTCTTTAACCTCCTGCTGGGAGTTAGGATGGTCTTTAACCTCCTGCTGGGAATTAGGACAGTATTTAACCTCCTGCTGGGAGTTAGGACAGTCTTTTAACCTCCTGCTGGGAGTTAGGATGGTCTTTAACCTCCTGCTGTGAGTTAGGATGGTCTTTAACCTCCTGCTGGGAATTAGGACAGTCTTTAACCTCCTGCTGGGAGTTAGGACAGTCTTTTAACCTCCTGCTGGGAGTCTATTCCACAAGTTACCACTGGCTAAATCTATGACGTTAAAATGCCAATTTACTCTGTTCCATCTGACTGCCCAATCCACTGTCTCATCAGCCCAGACAGGCAAGTTATAAAGTTGATCTCCACTATTATCCAAATAAATGTCACCAGAAAACAGCTTAAACAAACGCAAATGCAGCTACTTTAATGTTATTCTAGCTGCACTGTTTGGCGTGACTGTAAGTTAGCCATAGTTGGCTAGCTAGCAAGCAAGGGATAAGAACGTTGCCAGCCAGTATGGCAATGGAACATTTAGAATGAACGACTGGGTCGCGTCCATAGATTCAGAACGACTGGGTCGCGTCTCTATCAACCGAGCCGATAGAACGAACGACCAGCCGGCTTGGGTAGCAACCCTAGATTTGTGTCGGGACTATATCTTGTGAAAGGATGAAATAGTATGAATAAATTAATCAAAATATTATTTTTATTTTTATTTTTTATATATGTCAATCATTATTTGAATATGTTGGTAACCCGTTGTCTAAAAGTGATAATGCCCTCCAAGCCGGTGTTTGGAGGATATATTGGCACGGTTTATATCCTCCAAACACAGGCTTGGAGGGCATTATCACTTAAATAAAAACTGTTGACATCATCTTGGTAGAGGCCTATTATAACTGCTGCATCCCTGCCCCTTCTGTTTAGACACACACACACACACACACACATACATACACACACACACACACACACACACACACACACACACACACACACACACACACACACGAGAGAGAGTTGGGTGAATTAGACTCACCTGATTCTCTAGTCTTCCCCAGACAGAGACAGACAGACAGACAGGCAGACACCATGTCTGTCTGTCTGTCTGTCTGTCTGTCTCCAGAACCTGTGTTAGCCAATAACAAACTGACTGGCTCTCACCCACAACCCTGCCAGAATACACCCACCCACTACATAATGACCGTGTCTAGTAGTGTGTCTGGAGAGATAACAGGTTCATGTTTTACTTTCATGTTAATGTTCATTACTCTAAAATATTTACTTAGTTCTATAGTGAACTATATCTCCCGAGTGGCGCAGTGGTCTAAGGCACTGCATCGCAGTGCTAACTGTGCCACTAGAGATCCTGGTTCGAATCCAGGCTCTGTCGTAGCCGGCTGCGACCGGGAGACCCATGGGATTGGCCCAGCGTCGTCCAGGGTAGGGGAGGGAATGGCCGGCAGGGATGTAGCTCAGTTGGTAGAGCATGGCGTTTGCAACGCCAGGGTTGTGGGTTCGATTCCCACGGGGGGCCAGTATGAAAAATAAAATAATGTATGCACTCACTAACTGTAAGTCGCTCTGGATAAGAGTGTCTGCTAAATGACTAAAATGTAAATGTGAACTGTGACATAATTTAACATTTGGATGGTTTAGGACAGGGATGGGCAACTGACGGCCCGCGGACCAATTTCCCATATTTAATTTTTTTTATGAACTCAGTCGGGGTCTCAACTTCCTGTTGAGAGTTAGAATAATAGAATACACGAGGTGCAGTTTCTAAATGTGGTTGATCATCAGCAGTCACTCAATTAGCCCATGTCAGCAAAATGTTTTAGATTGGTACATTAGTCTAGCGGACAGCTATCTAAACTTGTAGTAATCATGGTCGAATTACCGACCGGGGTGGAGCCCATTGATCATCAGTTATCATATTAAAAACTGCAAACATTTGCCTCCATCCTATGGCAAAATGTGTAGAATTGCATGAAATCAGTTATAAAATTGCTAAATCTTCTCTCCGACCCCATGGCAAAATGAGTAGAATTGCATGATATGAGTTATAAAATTGCTAAATCTGCTCTCCGCCCAGTTGCAAAATGTGTAGAATTGCAGCAAACTTGCTTAACAACAGCAACATTCTCTCTACGCCCCTCGCCGATCCCTGGTTTAGGATCTCTGTTTCTGCTTTCCACTGTAACAGTGTACCGTTGGAGCTCTGACCCCTCGCCCATCCCTGGTTTAGGATCTCTGTTTCTGCTTTCCACTGTAACGGTGTACCGTTGGAGCTCTGACCCCTCGCCCATCCCTGGTTTAGGATCTCTGTTCCTGCTTTCCACTGTAACGTAGTAGTGTACCGTTGGAGCTCTGACCCCTCGCCCATCCCTGGTTTAGGATCTCTGTTCCTGCTTTCCACTGTAACGTAGGAGTGAACCGTTGGAGCTCTGTCCCCTCGCCCATCCCTGGTTTAGGATCTCTGTTTCTGCTTTCCACTGTAACGTAGTAGTGTACCGTTGGAGCTCTGACCCCTCGCCCATCCCTGGTTTAGGACCTCTGTTTCTGCTTTCCACTGTAACGTAGTAGTGTACCGTTGGAGCTCTGACAGTAGACTTGTCTGTAGGAGTTTCAGTTCACAACTTTAGGGCGTGTTTTTCCTTAGGAGGAGTGGGTTGACTGCATCAGCGTCAATTCTGCCAGACCCATGCATGTCACTACATGTCAGTCAGATTCCTTTGAAGTTTAAGCCTTTCTCGTTGGTTGAGATTCCTGCGCCAGGAAAGTTACCAGGATAGTGTACAGTAGCATTGCTTAGCAGACACTTATTTAATGCTTTGTGTCCAAAAGGCCTCTACACAACATTACATGTGCTGGTCATTCAGCAGACGGTCTTATCCAGAGAGACTTACAGTTAGTGCATTCATCTTAAGATAGCTAGGTGGGACAACCACATATCAGTCAGAGTAATTACATTTTTCCTAAATAAAGTAGCTATCAGCAAAGTCAATGGTGGTGGTGGGGGGCAGTAGGCAGTAGACAGTAGACAGTAGACAGTAGGCAGTAGACAGTAGACAGTAGACAGTAGACAGTAGACAGTAGGCAGGCAGTAGACAGTAGACAGTAGGCAGTAGACAGTAGACAGTAGACAGTAGACAGTAGACAGTAGGCAGTAGACAGTAGACAGTAGACAGTAGACAGTAGACAGTAGACAGTAGACAGTAGACAGTAGGCAGTAGACAGTAGGCAGTAGGCAGTAGACAGTAGACAGTAGGCAGTAGACAGTAGACAGTAGGCAGTAGACAGTAGACAGTAGGCAGTAGGCAGTAGACAGTAGACAGTAGGCAGTAGGCAGTAGGCAGTAGACAGTAGACAGTAGACAGTAGACAGTAGGCAGTAGACAGGCAGTAGACAGTAGGCAGTAGGCAGTAGACAGTAGACAGTAGACAGTAGACAGTAGGCAGTAGACAGTAGACAGTAGGCAGTAGACAGTAGGCAGTAGGCAGTAGACAGTAGGCAGTAGCAGACAGTAGACAGTAGACAGTAGACAGTAGACAGTAGACAGTAGACAGTAGGCAGTAGACAGTAGACAGTAGACAGTAGGCAGTAGACAGTAGACAGTAGGCAGTAGACAGTAGACAGTAGACAGTAGACAGTAGGCAGTAGACAGTAGACAGTAGACAGTAGACAGTAGGCAGTAGACAGTAGACAGTAGACAGTAGACAGTAGACAGTAGGCAGTAGACAGTAGGCAGTAGACAGTAGGCAGTAGACAGTAGGCAGTAGACAGTAGACAGTAGGCAGTAGACAGTAGGCAGTAGGCAGTAGACAGTAGAGCAGTAGACAGAGTAGACAGTAGGCAGTAGGCAGTAGACAGTAGGCAGTAGACAGTAGACAGTAGACAGTAGGCAGTAGACAGTAGACAGTAGACAGTAGAGCAGTAGGCAGTAGGCAGTAGACAGTAGACAGTAGGCAGTAGACAGCAGGCAGTAGACAGTAGGCAGTAGGCAGTAGACAGTAGGCAGTAGGCAGTAGGCAGTAGACAGTAGGCAGTAGACAGTAGACAGTAGGCAGTAGACAGTAGACAGTAGACAGTAGGCAGTAGGCAGTAGACAGTAGACAGTAGGCAGTAGACAGTAGGCAGTAGACAGTAGACAGTAGACAGTAGGCAGTAGACAGTAGACAGTAGACAGTAGACAGTAGGCAGTAGACAGTAGACAGTAGGCAGTAGACAGTAGGCAGTAGACAGTAGACAGTAGACAGTAGGCAGTAGACAGTAGACAGTAGACAGTAGACAGGCAGTAGACAGTAGGCAGTAGACAGTAGACAGTAGACAGTAGACAGTAGACAGTAGGCAGTAGACAGTAGGCAGTAGGCAGTAGGCAGGTAGACAGGCAGTAGACAGTAGACAGGCAGTAGACAGTAGACAGTAGGCAGTAGACAGTAGACAGTAGACAGTAGGCAGTAGACAGTAGACAGTAGGCAGTAGACAGTAGACAGTAGACAGTAGACAGGCAGTAGGCAGTAGACAGTAGACAGTAGACAGTAGACAGTAGACAGTAGGCAGTAGGCAGTAGACAGGGACAGTAGGCAGTAGACAGTAGGCAGTAGGCAGTAGACAGTAGACAGTAGGCAGTAGACAGTAGACAGTAGACAGTAGACAGTAGACAGTAGGCAGTAGACAGTGGCAGTAGGCAGTAGACAGTAGGCAGTAGGCAGTAGACAGTAGGCAGTAGACAGTAGACAGTAGACAGTAGAGCAGTAGACAGTAGGCAGTAGGCAGTAGACAGTAGGCAGTAGACAGTAGGCAGTAGGCAGTAGACAGTAGACAGTAGGCAGTAGACAGTAGACAGTAGACAGTAGACAGTAGGCAGTAGGCAGTAGACAGTAGGCAGTAGGCAGTAGACAGTAGACAGTAGGCAGTAGACAGTAGGCAGTAGACAGTAGACAGTAGACAGTAGACAGTAGGCAGTAGACAGTAGGCAGTAGACAGTAGACAGTAGACAGTAGACAGTAGGCAGTAGACAGTAGGCAGTAGGCAGTAGACAGTAGGCAGTAGACAGTAGACAGACAGTAGGCAGTAGACAGTAGACAGTAGACAGTAGACAGTAGACAGTAGACAGTAGGCAGTAGACAGTAGACAGTAGACTGTAGACAGTAGGCAGTAGACAGCAGGCAGTAGACAGTAGACAGTAGACAGTAGGCAGTAGACAGTAGACAGTAGGCAGTAGACAGTAGACAGTAGACAGTAGACAGTAGACAGTAGACAGTAGGCAGTAGACAGTAGACAGTAGGCAGTAGACAGTAGGCAGTAGACAGTAGGCAGTAGACAGTAGACAGTAGACAGTAGGCAGTAGCAGTAGACAGTAGGCAGTAGGCAGTAGACAGTAGACAGTAGACAACAGAACAGACAGTAGACAGTAGACAGTAGACAGTAGACAGTAGAACAGACAGTAGACAGTAGGCAGTAGACAGTAGACAGTAGACAGTAGACAGTAGACAGGCAGTAGACAGTAGACAGTAGGCAGTAGACAGTAGGCAGTAGACAGTAGGCAGTAGGCAGTAGACAGTAGACAGTAGACAGTAGGCAGTAGACAGTAGGCAGTAGACAGTAGACAGTAGACAGTAGGCAGTAGACAGTAGACAGTAGACAGTAGACAGTAGACAGTAGGCAGTAGACAGTAGACAGGCAGTAGGCAGTAGACAGTAGACAGTAGGCAGTAGACAGTAGGCAGTAGGCAGTAGACAGTAGACAGTGGCAGTAGACAGTAGACAGTAGGCAGTAGACAGTAGAGCAGTAGACAGTAGACAGTAGGCAGTAGACAGTAGACAGTAGGCAGTAGACAGTAGACAGTAGGCAGTAGACAGTAGGCAGTAGGCAGTAGACAGTAGACAGTAGACAGTAGGCAGTAGGCAGTAGACAGTAGGCAGTAGACAGTAGGCAGTAGACAGTAGACAGTAGGCAGTAGACAGTAGACAGTAGACAGTAGGCAGTAGACAGTAGGCAGTAGACAGTAGGCAGTAGACAGTAGACAGTAGACAGGCAGTAGACAGTAGACAGTAGGCAGTAGACAGTAGGCAGTAGACAGTAGACAGTAGACAGTAGGCAGTAGACAGTAGGCAGTAGACAGTAGACAGTAGACAGTAGACAGTAGACAGTAGGCAGTAGACAGTAGACAGTAGGCAGTAGACAGTAGGCAGTAGACAGTAGACAGTAGGCAGTAGACAGTAGACAGTAGACAGGGACAGTAGGCAGTAGACAGTAGGCAGTAGACAGTAGGCAGTAGGCAGTAGGCAGTAGACAGGCAGTAGACAGTAGACAGTAGACAGTAGGCAGTAGGCAGTAGACAGTAGGCAGTAGACAGGCAGTAGACAGTAGGCAGTAGGCAGTAGACAGTAGGCAGTAGACAGTAGACAGTAGGCAGTAGACAGTAGGCAGTAGACAGTAGACAGGCAGTAGGCAGTAGACAGTAGACAGTAGGCAGTAGACAGGCAGTAGGCAGTAGACAGTAGACAGTAGACAGTAGACAGTAGGCAGTAGACAGTAGGCAGTAGGCAGTAGACAGTAGACAGTAGGCAGTAGACAGTAGGCAGTAGGCAGTAGGCAGTAGGCAGTAGACAGTAGGCAGTAGACAGTAGACAGTAGAGCAGTAGGCAGTAGACAGTAGGCAGTAGACAGTAGGCAGTAGACAGTAGGCAGTAGGCAGTAGACAGTAGGCAGTAGACAGTAGACAGTAGACAGTAGGCAGTAGACAGGCAGTAGGCAGTAGACAGTAGACAGTAGGCAGTAGACAGTAGACAGGCAGTAGGCAGTAGACAGGCAGTAGACAGTAGACAGTAGACAGTAGGCAGTAGGCAGTAGGCAGTAGGCAGTAGACAGTAGGCAGTAGGCAGTAGACAGTAGGCAGTAGACAGTAGGCAGTAGACAGGCAGTAGACAGTAGACAGTAGGCAGTAGACAGGCAGTAGACAGTAGACAGGCAGTAGACAGGCAGTAGACAGTAGGCAGTAGGCAGTAGACAGTAGGCAGTAGACAGTAGACAGTAGGCAGTAGGCAGTAGACAGTAGGCAGTAGGCAGTAGACAGTAGACAGTAGGCAGTAGACAGTAGGCAGTAGACAGTAGACAGTAGACAGTAGGCAGTAGACAGTAGGCAGTAGACAGTAGGCAGTAGACAGGCAGTAGGCAGTAGGCAGTAGACAGTAGGCAGTAGACAGTAGGCAGTAGACAGGCAGTAGGCAGTAGACAGGCAGTAGACAGGCAGTAGACAGTAGGCAGTAGGCAGTAGACAGTAGACAGTAGGCAGTAGACAGTAGGCAGTAGACAGCAGTAGGCAGTAGACAGGCAGTAGACAGGCAGTAGACAGTAGACAGTAGGCAGTAGGCAGTAGACAGTAGACAGTAGGCAGTAGACAGTAGGCAGTAGGCAGTAGACAGTAGACAGTAGGCAGTAGGCAGTAGGCAGTAGACAGTAGCAGTAGACAGTAGGCAGTAGGCAGTAGGCAGTAGACAGTAGACAGTAGACAGTAGGCAGTAGGCAGTAGACAGGCAGTAGACAGTAGGCAGTAGGCAGTAGACAGTAGACAGTAGGCAGTAGACAGGCAGTAGGCAGTAGACAGTAGGCAGTAGGCAGTAGACAGTAGGCAGTAGGCAGTAGACAGTAGGCAGTAGACAGGCAGTAGACAGGCAGTAGACAGTAGACAGTAGACAGGCAGTAGACAGTAGGCAGTAGACAGTAGGCAGTAGACAGTAGGCAGTAGACAGTAGGCAGTAGGCAGTAGACAGTAGGCAGTAGACAGTAGGCAGTAGACAGTAGACAGTAGACAGTAGGCAGTAGACAGTAGGCAGTAGACAGGCAGTAGGCAGTAGACAGTAGGCAGTAGACAGTAGACAGTAGACAGTAGGCAGTAGACAGTAGACAGTAGGCAGTAGACAGTAGGCAGTAGGCAGTAGGCAGTAGGCAGTAGGCAGTAGACAGTAGACAGTAGACAGTAGGCAGTAGACAGTAGACAGTAGGCAGTAGGCAGTAGACAGTAGGCAGTAGACAGTAGACAGTAGGCAGTAGACAGTAGGCAGTAGACAGTAGGCAGTAGACAGTAGGCAGTAGGCAGTAGACAGTAGACAGTAGACAGTAGGCAGTAGACAGCAGACAGTAGACAGTAGACAGTAGGCAGTAGGCAGTAGACAGTAGACAGTAGGCAGTAGACAGTAGACAGTAGGCAGTAGACAGTAGACAGTAGACAGTAGGCAGTAGACAGTAGGCAGTAGACAGTAGGCAGTAGACAGTAGACAGTAGACAGTAGACAGTAGACAGTAGACAGGCAGTAGACAGTAGACAGTAGGCAGTAGAACAGTAGACAGTAGGCAGTAGACAGGCAGTAGACAGTAGACAGTAGACAGTAGACAGTAGACAGTAGACAGTAGGCAGTAGGCAGTAGACAGTAGGCAGTAGACAGTAGACAGTAGACAGTAGGCAGTAGGCAGTAGACAGTAGACAGTAGACAGTAGGCAGTAGACAGTAGGCAGTAGACAGTAGACAACAGAACAGACAGTAGACAGTAGACAGTAGACAGTAGGCAGTAGGCAGTAGACAGTAGACAGTAGGCAGTAGACAGTAGGCAGTAGACAGTAGACAGCAGACAGTAGACAGTAGACAGTAGACAGTAGACAGTAGACAGTAGGCAGTAGACAGTAGGCAGTAGACAGTAGGCAGTAGGCAGTAGACAGTAGACAGTAGGCAGTAGACAGCAGGCAGTAGGCAGTAGACAGTAGACAGTAGGCAGTAGACAGTAGACAGTAGGCAGTAGGCAGTAGACAGCAGGCAGCAGACAGCAGGCAGCAGACAGTAGGCAGTAGACAGTAGACAGTAGACAGTAGGCAGTAGACAGTAGGCAGTAGGCAGTAGACAGTAGACAGGCAGTAGACAGTAGACAGTAGGCAGTAGGCAGTAGACAGTAGACAGTAGGCAGTAGACAGGCAGTAGACAGTAGGCAGTAGACAGTAGGCAGTAGACAGTAGACAGTAGGCAGTAGACAGTAGACAGTAGGCAGTAGACAGTAGACAGTAGGCAGTAGACAGTAGACAGTAGACAGTAGGCAGTAGACAGTAGGCAGTAGGCAGTAGACAGTAGACAGTAGGCAGTAGACAGTAGACAGTAGACAGTAGGCAGTAGACAGGCAGTAGACAGTAGGCAGTAGGCAGTAGACAGGCAGTAGACAGTAGGCAGTAGGCAGTAGGCAGTAGACAGTAGGCAGTAGACAGTAGACAGTAGACAGTAGACAGACAGTAGACAGTAGGCAGTAGGCAGTAGACAGTAGGCAGTAGACAGTAGACAGTAGACAGTAGACAGTAGGCAGTAGACAGTAGACAGTAGACAGTGACAGTAGGCAGTAGGCAGTAGGCAGTAGACAGTAGACAGTAGGCAGTAGGCAGTAGACAGTAGACAGTAGACAGTAGGCAGGCAGTAGGCAGTAGGCAGTAGGCAGTAGGCAGTAGACAGGCAGTAGGCAGTAGGCAGTAGACAGTAGGCAGTAGGCAGTAGACAGTAGGCAGTAGGCAGTAGACAGTAGGCAGTAGACAGGCAGTAGACAGTAGGCAGTAGACAACAGAACAGACAGTAGGCAGGCAGTAGACAACAGAACAGACAGTAGGAGACTTTTAGGCAGCAACGAGTGAAAGAGAGGAGGGAGTGAAGCATGAAGAGAGGAAAAGTTGATAGACAGAGGACGAGAGAGAGAGAGTGGGGTTAAGTGAGTTGCTGAGTAGAGAGTGAGAGTGTGTGTGTGTGTGTGTGTGTGTGTGTGTGTGTGTGTGTGTGTGTGTGTGTGTGTGTGTGTGTGTGTGTGTGTGTGTGTGTGTGTGTGTGTGTGTGTGTGTGTGTGTGACCTGTATGAGCCAGTGAGAGTGGAATGTGTGTGTTGCTCTTGACAAACAGAGATAAGTATTAGCCAGCAGGCTGGAAGAGGAGTGGTCGGCCCCAGGCAGAGCCCTGGTTCCAGGCTGTACTCCCCTCCGCACCTCTAGCAGGCTGGAAGGCGTGGTGACTGACTCCCCCCTAGCAGGCTGGAAGGCGTGGTGACTGACTCCCCCCTAGCAGGCTGGAAGGCGTGGTGACTGACTCCCCCCTAGCAGGCTGGAAGGCGTGGTGACTGACTCCCCCCTAGCAGGCTGGAAGGCGTGGTGACTGACTCCCCCCTAGCAGGCTGGAAGGCGTGGTGACTGACTCCCCCCTAGCAGGCTGGAAGGCGTGGTGACTGACTCCCCCCTAGCAGGCTGGAAGGCGTGGTGACTGGTGGTGTGGTGGAGGAATGTGGTCACAAGGCCTCTATGACTCTAGCTAAGAGGTCACATAGCAGTACACAGACATCCTGAGAGACCAACACACAGTGTGTATGCGGGTATCATGATGACCTTAGAAGTTGACAGAGAACAGTTTGCTGTTGTAACCTGCCTCTTATTAAAGTTGACTGTAATCTAATCACCCAAATCACCAAACCCACTAACTAACATGTTATAACACTGTCAGAGAAATCTAGTGGTCAAACTGTGTACAACTTCATTGTAGCTGTAACTTACTGTCTCTAGCAGTCTGGTCATATGAAAATAGTAAATCATTTATGAGCGCTTTCATCCAGAAGCTTTTTGCAAAGACTGAAGTGGTTTGGTAGTCCTGGCCCATGGGTCACAGTCAGTCTTGACACTGGGAATCTATCTTACCATGGGTGTTCTGGTAAAGGACCAGTGTCAAGGGTCATAGGTCATAGGCTAGCTGACATCAGTATCTGTTCTCCAGTGAGTGAACACAAGAGTACACCAATGTTTCCACTGCAGTCATTAAACTGTGGCGCTGCGCCATGGCAAAATAAATATCAAACATCACAAAATATTTCTGTGGCGGAGCGCTTTGAAGATGCTAGAACATTCCACATGTACTTTTCCTCTGCAAACAAAACGAGTAATGAATAGAAGAATCTGACAACCCCATAGTAGAATAGTTGATCTATTTACCTAGTGGGCTTGTTGTGTTCTATGCTAGAGGAAATATTCCTCTCGAGGCTCATTCAAGTTATGAGGGAAGGAAACCTGCATTCTGACAAGCAGTCAATGCACAACAAATCTTGCAATCGTGGGGAAAACAGCGGTTTTAATGGCCTTTATTAAAAAGAGGGCGATCCCAGCTTTTTATTTATTTCTTAACTCTTAAATATGTGTGAACTGCACCATTTTTAAACCCAGAGTATTTGGCAGAGTCATGGTGAAGCATGTTACTGCTCTGCATAGGGGAGAGTGGGACTAAATGGAACATGAGACAGATGACGTTTTTAGTTGCACAAGAGCAGTGGCAAGTGAGTAGCGTGTGAGAAGGAGGGCGTGTGAGAAGTACAGGCAGGGGGCGTGTTTTTCCCCCGGGTGGTGTCTTACCCCATGTTACCCTAACAGGTAGACCTACATTTATATTCACTGTGTTTATGCACGTTTTTTGGGACATAAAATGCATCAATAGGATGCTAACTAGTTAAAATATCCCATTTGGGATCTAGCTAATGATTATCCCAATAGGGTAAATGCAGAGGGGCAACCCCATGCTTCAGCCAATTTACACTGAAAAAATATATAAACGCAACATGGAAAGAGTTGGTCCCATGTTCCATGAGCTGAAATAAAAGATCCTAGAAATGTTCCATACGCACAAAAATCGTATTTCTCTCAAATGTTTTGCACACATTTGTTTACATCCCTGTTGGTGAGCATTTCTCCTTTGCCAAGATAATCCATCCACCTGACAGGTGTGGCATACGGGCTCACCTTGTGCTGGTGACAATTAACGGCCACTGTAGAATGTGCAGTTTTATCATGTAGCAATGGGGGGACCATTGCTACACTGGAGTACACTGACCTCACCGTCTGTCTGGGTTTTGGTAGATTTACTGAGACATAAATCTGTCTGCTCTGCCCATCCAGTCTGTCCTGACTAACCTGCTGTCTGTCTGTCTCTCTGTCGTCCATCTCTCTGTCTGTCCGTCTCTGTCTGGAATGTGAACTTCAACCTGACTGTCTGGGTGCAGCTTCTCTCAACAACTTGACTAACGTCCCTGCTACCTGGCAGACAGCTGTCTGTCTGTCGGGAGTGTCCAGTTAGTGTAGGACTTCAACCTGACTGTCTGGCTTCTCTCAAACGGCTGACCGAGCTGTAGAGACGTGACGTGACCAGAATTCCATGTGAGACTAATGGACATTTAATGTGACTTGAAGCTCCTTTTAATCTGTTTTGTCCAGTGGTGTAAAGTAACTACGTAAAAAATACTTTCACGTACTACTTAAGTCGTTTTTTTGGAGGGTATCTGATTGAGCCGATCTGCGTGGCTCTCCCACACAGCTCCCAGGCGGTCTCTTCGGTCACTCGTCAATCGTCTGAACTGGTGTGAAGCCAGGACACGTCACCTGTAACGTTTACACATTTATACTGTATTAATCTAACAACCTGTAACGAACCTCAACTAGAAACAATCATGTTTACTCTCTCTTACTTTGTGGGCCAATTTTGCTTTATTCTCATCATAGGCTCTATTTTCCCATGTGCGCTACTATTCATGCATCTTAACACCGATGCGATCTCTCGCAGTTAGCAAATTCCAGTTGCGGTTGCTTTTTTCCAATGGGAAAAAAAAACGAATGCTATTTGTTGAACATCAGGAGTACAGTAATGCTTCTGGCATTTCTGGAAAGCTGAAATCAGAGATTTTAAATTGTTTAACCTGTAGCCAAGGCTTTATAGTATATGGTTAATTATGGCATTGTTACAACCTGCCAGTATATCAATGTTGCCTGCTAAGGGACAGTATATTATGGGATAGTAGGCCTAGTTGGACAAGGCTATCTGAATGTGCACATTATGGAAGTTAAAGGGAGCCTTTATATTCATTATTTAATAGAAAAGAATGCACTGACTATTATGTGACTAAGATGGCTGAGACTAAGGGAGTGGAAGCTATAATGTGACTAAGATGGCTGAGACTAAGGGAGTGGATCGAAAATCGGTGACAAAATTAACACTGTTGTACAGACACTTGGGTGAATCAGAGCGAGAGAGAGGGAGGGAGGGAGGGAGGGGGGTGGGTGAGGGAGAGGGAGGGTGGGTGAGGGAGAGGGAGGGAGGGGGGAGGGAGGGAGGGGGGAGGGAGGGAGGGAGAGGGAGGGAGGAGGGAGGTAGAGAGGGAGGGAGAGGGAGGGAGGGAGGTAGAGAGGAAGGGAGAGGGAGGGAGGGAGGTAGAGAGGGAGGGAGGGAGGGAGGGAGAAGGAGGGAGGGAGGGAGGGAGGGAGGGACCAAAATTGACTACAGGGTCGGTAGGGGTACAGGAGTGTATGATGTCATTCCATTTTATCTCTTGCTAGTGGGTTGACGCCAGCAGTGTACAAAGTGTTCAGTGTGCATGGGCTGTTCAAAGGCTGACTTGTTTAAACATGATTTATGATATTCTGGTTTCAAAACCACCTAATCTCTTCCTTCCCTTCCTCCCTTACCCAGAGAATGCTGGAGGGGAGGGACAGGGAGGGAGGGAGGGAGGGAGAGAGGGAGGGAGGGAGGGAGAGAGGGAGAGAGGGACAGGGAGGGAGGGAGGGAGGGAGGTAGTGATACGCTTCATGAATATGCTTTCCAGATTTAGAATTTAAACAATGTGAAGCATTACAACATCACAGTAGCATCACAGCAAGTCCTGAACATGTCCCAAGGTGTCTGTGAGCACATAACAATTCAGAAACACCACTAGTTTGAATGTAGCCTGGTTCAGATGTTAACTGTTACCAACTCCTCTAAAGCACAATACATACAGACAACACCTTCAGAAAGTATTCACACCCCTTGACTTATTCCACATGTTGTTGTGTTACAGCCTGAATTTAAAATGGATTAAATATAGGGTTTTCTCTCTCACCCATCTACACACAATACCCCATAATGACAAAGTGAAAACATGGTTTTAGCAATGTTAGCAGATTTGTTGAAAATTAAATACAGAGATATCTAATTTACATACAGTAAGTATTCACACCCTGAGTCAGTACGTTTTAAAATCACCTTTGGCAGCGATTACAGCTGTTAGTCTTTATGGATAAGTCTCTAAGAGCTTTGCACACCTGGATTGTACAATATTTGCACATTTATTCAAGTAGCCATAGATTTTCAAGCCGATCTTAAGTCAAAACTGTAACTTGGCAACACAGGAACATTCAATGTCGTCTTGGTAAGCAACTACATTTTATATTTGGCCTTTTGGTGTTTTAAGTTATTGTCGGGCTAAAAGGTGAATTTGTCTCCCAGTGTCTGTTGAAAGTGGCTGTCCCCTGACCCAAAAAAAAATCTTGGTCGACCGAGAGTAATCTTTTCTTTCGACCAATCTAAAAACGTGTATTTTTCCATATATAGGTGCAAGTGTTTTAATAAAATCAACGATATGTACAGCGCTTGTCTGATGCTTTAAGCACGCTGTTTGATTCAATAATGAAGACACACAAGTGAGTCGAAGGAGCCAGAGATCAAGATAGCCTAACCAGAAGAAAATGAAACCTGTTCCCGACCCCCCTCCTCCTGCTGGCCTTCGCAGCCGTTACGCTCCTGAAGTTGCCGATAATAGTCACACTAACGGTCGGCAACCTTTGTGCCAATTTATCTTACCATTTCTACCGATCTGTGTGCCAGTTATGATTTTCATATGCACATATTTTTGTGGAACAGTTTCATTTCATTTATAATAGTCTTGTGTCTCAAAATCATTGTCATGTGGTTAATCTACATTCTATCTAAATGAAAATCATACGAATCTAAAAGTAATTTCTATTGCCATTGCCAACTATGTAAAAATAGCCTACATAAAGCCAACAAATAAAAACTTTGCAGCCTGCAAGTAGAACATTTCCTGGTAAAAAATAAATATCCAATAAATAACATTGGCTACTCATTGCATGTCTGCAACAAACTTGAAACATTGTATCAACTATCAACCGTGTCTGCCCTGATCCACTGGACCTGTAGCTCAGCTGGTAGAGCACGGCGCTTGTAACGCCAAGGTAGTGGGTTCGATACCCGGGACCACCCATACACAAACATGTATGCACGCATGACTGTAAGTCGCTTTGGATAAAAGCGTCTGCTAAATGGCATATTATTATTATTATTATCACAGCATTATAGGACTGTTTATGTAAATGAGCGTCATAGACAACTGCTAGACACTTTTTACAAGAAACTCAGAAGTGACCCCACCTCACAATTTCAGAATACTATCTTTACTGTCCTAGATGGGTATTTAAGTTCTGGTCAAATCACAACACAACTTTTTGGCTATTCAACACCCAAAAATTGCCACTTTCTATACTTTGCCGAAATTACACAAGAATGTTACAAAACCTCCAGGGCGTCCTATTGTAGCGGGCATTGAAGCAGTAACGGCCCCTTTATCGACCTTTGTTGACTTTTTTTATTAGACCACTCGCAGAACAGCTCCCCTCCTTTGTAAAGGACACCAGCAGTATGATCTCTATTATTGATTTATCTCTTGATCCTCTCCCTGATAATACCTTGTGAGTTACTTTTGATGTTGAGTCGTTATACACGAATATTCCACACGAGGGCGGTATTGAAGCCATGGAACATTTTCTTCTGCAACGTGACCCACATTTACATTTTAGTAAATTGAACTACCTTCCAGTGCATGCATTATAACATTGGCTGAAATAGTACTCACACACAACTACTTCATGTTTCTAAATTATTTCTTTATTCAGACGAAGGGTACTGCTATGGGATCCCCTATGGCTCCTAACTATGCTAATTTGTATGTGGGTTACATGGAGAAACAGTTAATTTTCCATCCTCTCAAAAATATTTTCTTGCCTAACATTATTATTTGGAAACGGTACATTGATGATATTTTTGTTCTATGGAGGGGTGATTCAAAACAGCTCCAGGCATTCCATGCTTTTCTTAACTCTTGTTCTGAGAACCTGAGATGTACTTTGCAATCTGACACACGTCAAATCAGTTTCCTTGATCTTTTGATTTTGTGTGAGGATAATGTTCTATACACTGATCTTTACAGGAAACCTACTGATCGTAACAGTTTGTTGAGGGCTGATAGTTGTCACCCGTTTCCCTTGAAAAACTGTTTGCCCTACAGCCAATTATGTAGAATGAAAATAATTTGTAAAAAACAATCAGATTTCGACAGAAATATGGCTGAGACGCAAAGACAATTCAAGGAGAGGGGGTACAAAAATGGTCAGATTAATACTTATCTTGAGAAAATTCAAAACAAATCGAGACCTGATCTCTTTCAAGGACAATCTCGCAAAAAGAAGCATTCTTGCGTTCTAACTACACGCTATTCAAAGTGCTCTGAACAAATTAAGGGAATCGTTCCCAAACATTGGCACATTCTAAGATCCGATGACAGTATCGGTAATGTGTTTTCGGACCCTCAATTGGTCGTATTCTAGCGGGGCAGAAATCTCAGAGATCAATTGGTAAACTCTGATTTACCACCCCTAAATATCCCTGCACAACGTCTATTTGCGCCTCTACCGGATGGAAACTACAAGTGTACCGGCTGCGCTCAATGCAATGGCACATACAAATGTTAGATCCTTCAAACACCCCCAAACAGGGAAACAGATCCCAATCAAAAGTGTTATTACGTGCTCCACTAAGGCAGTTATTTATCTTATCACTTGTCCTTGTGGTAAACATTATGTGGGTAAAACAAAGCGCAAATTAAAAGTACGAATCTCGGAGCATCGTAGCACCATTAGGTGCAAAAACTCGACACACCCAGTCGCTGCCCACTTTTTGGAAGCGAACCACTCGATTTCATCCCTATGTTATATCGGCATCGAACATGTCACCCTCCCTAGGACAGGGGGTGACCTCGATAACTTATTGTTAAAACGAGAGGCTGCCTGGATCTTTGATTTAAAGACCCTTGCTCCCTTCGATCTCAACGTAGACTTTGATTTGAAGCCATTCTTGTGATTATTGTGATTTTGCTATTCATTGTAAATGTTTGTGGGCCTATGTAGCCAAGTTGTATCTATGATCGTATGCTATCTATTCATGTTTTTTGTTTGTTCTGTTTATCTGTGAATTAACCAATGAAATCAGGCCACACCAGGCCATGATTACAGACACTTGCGTGTGTCCTTTGACACTATATAAACTAGTGACCCGCAGTGTTTGTCATTATACCCTGATGAAGACAGCTTGTCTGTCCAAACGTTGGTTATTAGGATATTAATAATAATAATAATAATATGCCATTTAGCAGACGCTTTTATCGAAAGCGACTTACAGTCATGTGTGCATACATTTTTGTGTATGGGTGGTCCCGGGGATCGAACCCACTACCCTGGCATTACAAGCTGAGCTACAGAGGACTATAGTCTCTATATAAATACCTATAGTCTCTATATATCTATATATCTACCTATAGTCTCTATATATCTATATATATACCTATAGTCTCTATATATCTATAGTCTCTATATATCTATAGTCTCTATATATCTACCTATAGTCTCTATATATCTACCTATAGTCTCTATATATCTATATATCTACCTATAGTCTCTATATATCTATATATCTACCTATAGTCTCTATATATCTACCTATAGTCTCTATATATCTACCTATAGTCTCTATATATCTATATATACCTATAGTCTCTATATATCTACCTATAGTCTCTATATATATACCTATAGTCTCTATATATCTACCTATAGTCTCTATATATCTATATATCTACCTATAGTCTCTATATATCTACCTATAGTCTCTATATATCTACCTATAGTCTCTATATATCTATATATATACCTATAGTCTCTATATATCTATATATCTACCTATAGTCTCTATATATCTACCTATAGTCTCTATATATCTATATATATACCTATAGTCTCTATATATCTATATATATACCTATAGTCTCTATATATCTACCTATAGTCTCTATATATCTACCTATAGTCTCTATATATCTATATATCTACCTATAGTCTCTATATATATACCTATAGTCTCTATATACAGTGGGGAAAAAATGTATTTAGTCAGCCACCAATTGTGCAAGTTCTCCCACTTAAAAAGATGAGAGAGGCCTGTAATTTTCATCATAGGTACACGTCAACTATGACAGACAAATTGAGGGGAAAAAATCCAGAAAATCACATTGTAGGATTTTTAATGAATTTATTTGCAAATTATGGTGGAAAATAAGTATTTGGTCACCTACAAACAAGCAAGACTTCTGGCTCTCACAGACCTGTAACTTCTTCTTTAAGAGGCTCCTCTGTCCTCCACTCGTTACCTGTATTAATGGCACCTGTTTGAACTTGTTATCAGTATAAAAGACACCTGTCCACAACCTCAAACAGTCACACTCCAAACTCCACTATGGCCAAGACCAAAGAGCTGTCAAAGGACACCAGAAACAAAATTGTAGACCTGCACCAGGCTGGGAAGACTGAATCTGCAACAGGTAAGCAGCTTGGTTTGAAGAAATCAACTGTGAGAGCAATTATTAGGAAATGGAAGACATACAAGACCACTGATAATCTCCTCGATCTGGGGCTCCACGCAAGATCTCACCCCGTGGGGTCAAAATGATCACAAGAACGGTGAGCAAAAATCCCAGAACCACACGGGGGGACCTAGTGAATGACCTGCAGAGAGCTGGGACCAAAGTAACAAAGCCTACCATCAGTAACACACTACGCCGCAGGGACTCAATCCTGCAGTGTCAGGACGTGTCCCCCTGCTTAAGCCAGTACATGTCCAGGCCCGTCTGAAGTTTGCTAGAGTGCATTTGGATGATCCAGAAGAGGATTGGGAGAATGTCATATGGTCAGATGAAACCAAAATATAAATTTTGGGTAAAAACTCAACTCGTCGTGTTTGGAGGACAAAGAATGCTGAGTTGCATCCAAAGAACACCATACCTACTGTGAAGCATGGGGGTGGAAACATCATGCTTTGGGGCTGTTTTTCTGCAAAGGGACCAGGACGACTGATCCGTGTCAAGGAAAAGAATGAATGGGGCCATGTATCGTGAGATTTTGAGTGAAAACTCTCCTTCCCCTCAGCAAGGGCATTGAAGATGAAAGTGGCTGGGTCTTTCAGCATGACAATGATCCCAAACACACCGCCCGGGAAACGAAGGAGTGGCTTCGTAAGAAGCATTTCAAGGTCCTGGAGTGGTCTAGCCAGTCTCCAGATCTCAACCCCATAGAAAATCTTTGGAGGGAGTTGAAAGTCCGTGTTGCCCAGCGACAGCCCCAAAACATCACTGCTCTAGAGGAGATCTGCATGGAGGAATGGGCCAAAATACCAGCAACAGTGTGTGAAAACCTTGTGAAGACTTACAGAAAACGTTTGACCTGTATCATTGCCAACAAAGGGTAAATAACAAAGTATTGAGAAACTTTTGTTATTGACCAAATACTTATTTTCCACCATAATTTGCAAATAAATTCATTAAATATCCTACAATGTGATTTTCTTGATTTTTTTTTCTCATTTTGTCTGTCATAGTTGACGTGTACCTATGATGAAAATTACAGGCCTCTCTCATCTTTTTAAGTGGGAGAACTTGCACAATTGGTGGCTGACTAAATACTTTTTTCCCCCACTGTATCTATATATATACCTATAGTCTCTATATATCTACCTATAGTCTCTATATATCTATATATCTACCTATAGTCTCTATATATCTATATATATACATATAGTCTCTATATATCTATATATCTACCTATAGTCTCTATATATCTACCTATAGTCTCTATATATCTATATATACCTATAGTCTCTATATATATATATATATACCCTATAGTCTCTATATATCTACCTATAGTCTCTATATATCTATATATCTACCTATAGTCTCTATATATCTATATATCTACCTATAGTCTCTATATATATACCTATAGTCTCTATATATCTATATATATACCTATAGTCTCTATATATCTACCTATAGTCTCTATATATCTATATATCTACCTATAGTCTCTATATATCTACCTATAGTCTCTATATATCTATATATCTACCTATAGTCTCTATATATCTACCTATAGTCTCTCTCTATATATATATATATATACACCTATAGTCTCTCTCTATATATATATATATCTACCTATAGTCTCTATATATCTACCTATAGTCTCTATATATCTACCTATAGTCTCTATATATCTACCTATAGTCTCTATATATATATATCTACCTATAGTCTCTATATATCTATATATCTACCTATAGTCTCTATATATCTACCTATAGTCTCTATATATCTATATATCTACCTATAGTCTCTATATATCTACCTATAGTCTCTCTATATATATATACCTATAGTCTCTATATATCTACCTATAGTCTCTATATATCTACCTATAGTCTCTATATATCTATCTATAGTCTCTATATATCTACCTATAGTCTCTATATATCTATATATCTACCTATAGTCTCTATATATCTACCTATAGTCTCTATATATCTACCTATAGTCTATATATATATATATATATATACCTATAGTCTCTATATATCTATATATATACCTATAGTCTCTATATATCTATATATATACCTATAGTCTCTATATATCTATATATCTACCTATAGTCTCTATATATCTACCTATAGTCTCTATATATCTATATATCTACCTATAGTCTCTATATATATACATATAGTCTCTATATATCTATATATATACCTATAGTCTCTATATATCTATATATCTACCTATAGTCTCTATATATCTATATATCTACCTATAGTCTCTATATATCTACCTATAGTCTCTATATATCTATATATATACCTATAGTCTCTATATATCTACCTATAGTCTCTATATATCTATATATCTACCTATAGTCTCTATATATATACATATAGTCTCTATATATCTATATATATACCTATAGTCTCTATATATCTATATATCTACCTATAGTCTCTATATATCTATATATCTACCTATAGTCTCTATATATCTACCTATAGTCTCTATATATCTATATATATACCTATAGTCTCTATATATCTATATATCTACCTATAGTCTCTATATATCTACCTATAGTCTCTATATATCTACCTATAGTCTCTATATATCTATATATCTACCTATAGTCTCTCTCTCATATATATATATACCTATAGTCTCTATATATCTACCTATAGTCTCTATAGAGGACCACACTACATTATACTATAACATCTGAGCTGAAGCGAGACTCTCCTTTTCTTTTTCAAGAGCTCTCGTGTCTCGTGTCTCGTGTCCAAGTTCCACTTCCAAAGCCGCTTTTTCCTCCTCGACTTGAGAAGATCGTAACTCAGCCCCCTGAATGTCATCGAGACAAACCAAATATCCACATGTGCATCGGAGTCGCATCTTTCTCCTCTAATTTCCAGCGTGTTTGTAGCCTAAAGCCTCGCGGAGGAAAGCGTAGTTATAGATCGCTTAATATAATCGGGATCAATTTTTTTCCCCCTTCAAATGTTTAAGCTAACAAGGTGTGCGCTTTTTGTTCTTTTTTTTCAAACAAGGGGTACACCTTACCACTGCCTTTAGCAGACTGAACGGTATCGGGTGTGTGAGTGTAGTTATCTCTCGTCCTGCTTGTTGACATGTGTTTGTTTGTATTGTTGTTGACATGTGTTTGTTTGTATTGTTGTTGACATGTGTTTGTTTGAATTGTTGTTGACATGTGTTTGTTTGTATTGTTGTTGACATGTGTTTGTTTGTATTGTTGTTGACATGTGTTTGTTTGTATTGTTGTTGACATGTGTTTGTTTGTATTGTTGTTGACATGTGTTTGTTTGTATTGTTGTTGACATGTGTTTTGTTAATCCAGGAAGTGGCCTCCACCACCACTCCACAGCCATGAGTTCCCAGAACAGCTATGGAAGCAGCATGTGTGAGTATTACACATTTCCTGTCTTAAAACCTCTTAAATGTAAAGTGGGATACAATTCATGGTATGAGAACGGTAGCCCCTATCTGCAAAAGCAGGGTGTCTGCGGAAAGCTGTGTATCTTGGCTATTGATCGGTGCCTTCAAAATCTTTGGCGTGACTTACTACCATATATGGGCATAGGAATATATAAGGGAGGCCGAGCCGATGACCTCATTTCATGAAGTAGTGGAAACCGTGTGTGAGCATGCCGGAAGTCCTTGTTGTTGAGGATTTGATTAATCGCATCGATCACACATTGCTGCAATTGGTTGAGACAAGGATATGTCAACACCGCACAACAACTGAGGTGCTGGATCGTTCTCTGAATTGTGTTGGAAGTAGTTCCGGGTATTTTTTGTGAAGCGGATAGCCAAGATCGGCAGGGGGACATCATTATGCGCGACACAGGAAGTATGCACACCAACATCCGGCTGATCTAATTATTTTCCTTCTTGAAATATTTGGCGGTTTGAGGAAGACTTTCATAAGGACGGTCGACAGAGAGAGGAGGAGGCGATGCGAGAGAGCGCTGAACTTTTCGGACGGGTTAGCTAAGAACAAGATAAGAAAATTGAGAGATAGGCAGCGATGCCAGAGTCCCCTGGTGCAAACCAGGAGTACAGTGGAAGTAACTTTAGACAGAGAGTTGGTTGGAGAGCCTCGTAAATGGCGTCCTTTGAGAAAGCAAGAACAAGATGTATGTCAGGAGAAGTGATTTGATCCCCTGCTGATTTTGTACGTTTGCCCACTGACAAAGAAATGATCAGTCTATAATTTTAATAGTAGGTTTATTTGAACAGTGAGAGACAGAATAACAACAAAAAAATCCAGAAAAACGCATGTCAAAAATGTTATAAATTGATTTGCATTTTAATGAGGGAAATAAGTATTTGACCTCTCTGCCAAACATGACTTAGTACTTGGTGGCAAAACCCTTGTTGGCAATCACAGAGGTCAGACGTTTCTTGTAGTTGGCCACCAGGTTTGCACACATCTCAGGAGGGACTTTGTCCCACTCCTCTTTGCAGATCTTCTCCAAGTCATTAAGGTTTCGAGGCTGACGTTTGGCAACTCAAACCTTCAGCTCCCTCCACAGATTTTCTATGGGATTAAGGTCTGGGGACTGGCTAGGCCACTCCAGGACCTTAATGTGCTTCTTCTTGAGCCACTCCTTTGTTGCCTTGGCCGTGTGTTTTGGGTCATTGTCATGCTGGAATACCCATCCACGACCCATTTTCAATGCCCTGGCTGAGGGAAGGAGGTTCTCACCCAAGATTTGACGGTACATGGCCCCGTCCATCGTCCCTTTGATGCGGTGAAGTTGTCCTGTCCCCTTAGCAGAAAAACACCCCCAAAGCATAATGTTTCCACCTCCATGTATGACGGTGGGGATGGTGTTCTTGGGGTCATAGGCAGCATTCCTCCTCCTCCAAACACGCAGAGTTGAGTTGATGCCAAAGAGCTCAATTTTGGTCTCATCTGACCACAACACTTTCACCCAGTTCTCCTCTGAATCATTCAGATGTTCATTGGCAAACTTCAGACGGCCCTGTATATGTGCTTTCTTGAGCAGGGGGACCTTGCGGGCGCTGCAGGATTTCAGTCCTTCACAGCGTAGTGTGTTACCAATGGTTTTCTTGGTGACTATGGTCCCAGCTGCCTTGAGATCATTGACAAGATCCTCCTGTGTAGTTCTGGGCTGATTCCTCATCGTTCTCATGATCATTGCAACTCCACGAGGTGAGATCTTGCATGGAGCCCCAGGCCGAGGGAGATTGACAATTATTTTGTGTTTCTTCCATTTGCGAATAATCACACCAACTGTTGTCACCTTCTCACCAAGCTGCTTGGCGATGGTCTTGTAGCCCATTCCAGCCTTGTTTAGGTCTACAATCTTGTCCCTGACATCCTTGGAGAGCTCTTTGGTCTCGGCCATGGTGGAGAGTTTGGAATCTGATTGATTGATTGCTTCTGTGGACAGGTGTATTTTATACAGGTAACAAACTGAGATTAGGAGCACTCCCTTTAAGAGTCTGCTCCTAATCTCAGCTCGTTACCTGTATAAAAGACACCTGGGAGCCAGAAATCTTTCTGATTGAGAGGGGGTCAAATACTTATTTCCCTCATTAAAATGCAAATCAACTTATAACATTTTTGAGATGCGTTTTTCTGGATTTTTTTGTTGTTATTCTGTCACTGTTCAAATAAACCTACTATTCAAATTATAGACTGATCATTTCTTTGTCAGTGGGCAAACGTACAAAATCAGCAGGTGATCAAATACTTTTTTCCTTCACTGTATACTTGGAATACGGAGGAGGAATGGAGGGAAAATGAGAGGCAGAGGAGGTCTAAGAGAGAGAGGGAGGAAGATTGTGAGCTTGAGTTAGTTAAAAATGGCGGGAAAAAAGGAGAAGGTTTGTTAACCTCTTAAGGATCTGACCCTTTTTTTCCATTTTGGCCTAAAATGACATCCCCAAATCTAACTGTCTGTAGCTCAGGACCTGAGGCATGGTATGCATATTCTTAATACCATTTGAAAGGAAACACTTTGAAGTTTGTGGAAATGTGAAATTAATGTTGGAGAATATAACACATTAGATCTGGTAAAAGATAATACAAACAAAAAAACATGCGTTTTTATTTTTTTATCATCTTTGAAATGCAAGAGATAGGCCACAATATAATATTGTAGTTTAGGCGCAATTTAGATTTTGGCCACTAGATGGCAGCAGTGTGTGCGCAAAGTTTCAGATTGATCCAGTGAAGCATTGCAATACTGGACTATTTTGTATCAAGTCTGCCCAAATGTGCCGAATTGGTCAATTGATACATTTTCAAGTACATAACTCTAGAGAACATACAAAAATGATATCGTAATACAAAATGTAAGTTTACACACTCCCAGGAATGTCATACATGATGGATCATTAGCTTATACACTAACTTTCACACATCTAGATGGCCGGGGGGGGTGGGTGTGGAGCCAGAGACAGCAGGGGTTCAAACTATAGAACCCAGTTCCTACATTTGAATATAAAAATTGATTTTATCAAACAAAACTATGCTACATTATATCTCTGGGACCCTTAGGATGACAAATCAGAGCAAGATTACTGAATGTAAGTACATTATTTACCTTCAGAGGTGAATGTATCAAACCAGTTGCCGTGATAAGTTTTTTGTTGTTGTGCACTCTCCTCAAACAATAGCATGGTATTCTTTCACTGTAATAGCTACTGTAAATTGGACAGTGCAGTTAGATTAACAAGAATGTAAGCTTTCTGCCCATATAAGACATGTCTATGTCCTGGAAAGTTTGCTGTTTCTTACAACAATCATGCTAATCACATTAGCGCACGTTAGCTCAACCGTCCCGTATACGGGACACCGATCCCGTAGAGGTTAAAGAAGAATGGTAGAAAATGTAAGCAGAGTGAGCTGAAGACAGGAGGCGAAATGGAAGTGAATGAGGGTGAAGTAACGGAGGTGGTAGGTGTGGTGAAGTACTCGGAGCCTGAGGCTTGCACCGAGGGTCAGGATAAAGATTGGTCTGTAGGAGTGACGTTTTTGGAAAAAGTGGACCCTTACCTTTTGGCTGATCCATTTGTGGTTTCAGGGTGGGTGACAACAGAGTTGGGTGCTGTGGAATCAGTGAGGGTAACCAGAAGTGGTCTAGTGATAATTGTTTGTGTTTCTGTTGGTCAGAGGGAGAAGGCGCTCTGAGTTAAACAAATGGGGGCAAGAAATATGAATTGTTTCGCTCTTAAGGAAAGGGCGCCATTGAAAGGAATGATTACTGGGGTAGCAGTAAATGTAAAAGTTGACCAACTGAAGGAGAAGATACCCGGTGTTTGTGATGCTCGTCGTTTGGTGCGACGCAGACAGGGTGGCGAGAGCGGGGAAACAGAAGAGTCATTGTCTGTTCTTTTGAGTTTTGAAGTTGAGTCTTTGCCCGACAAAGTGATTTTAGGATATATAAATTATCCTGTACGAGCTTATGTGCCAAATACATTACGTTGTTACAGGTTCATGGGCATGTGGCAGCAGTGTGTAGGAGGGAGGTTCCTAGGTGTGAGAAGTGTGCAGAAGGTCATGAGACAAAGGAATGTGTAGCATTGGGGAAAGTAGTGGTATGTGTTAATTATAGGGGTGCCCATGGGGCTGGGGATCAGAAATGTCCCGTGCGAGAGAAGCAGGTTGAGGTTTCCAGGGTAAGAGTAGTGAAGTTGTCATATGCTGAGGCAGTGAAGAAAGTAGAGGAAGAGGGGTCAAGGGGGAGGAGTGGTGAGAGGAGTAGATCTGTACCAGTACAGAGGGATAGGCCAACAAGTGATATATGTTTCAGTAAGATTGGATTTTTAGCATTTATAGCAATGGTTATTAATTGTACTGCAGGGATGGAAAGTAAGTCGAAGAAGATAGAGGTTGTGGTGGCAGCTACAGAGAGGTATTTGGGTGTGCGAGACTTGACGTCAGAAGAGTTACAGGGTGTGTTAAGTGGTGGTGTCCCATCCTTTCAGGTTGAGGGCATGAGGTAGGAATCAATAGATTTAAATAGTGGAGTAGGGTGGTCTTATTTTTATTTTATTTATTTTATTTGTTAGTGTAGTGTTAGATGGTAGGGTATTTCTTTATTTTATTAATTGTATTTCTCAAGCAAAATATAAGGGAGTTGTACTCCAGTCCAGTAGGTGGCGGTAATGCAACATATTGGATGCCAACCGCCGTTAAACCTCATAGACGAAGAAGACCTCATTTCAAGATGGCTGCTACCTATGTACCTGTGACCTACCATTATTGATTATTAAAAACTAAGAATATCGAACAGGAACCTAAAAAGAGGATTTCGACTTGGCCGACGAAGATTGCTTTCTAGAAGGATTGGATCCACTTTTAGATCTGTAAGTAAATTATTTTCATACTTTATATAGCTAGTTTACTATATGTATTTCATTTTTATAAGTTGTCTGCTTTTTGTGCTTTGGATTTAGTTTACATAGGCCTATCTAACAAGTCATTTCAATGTTATATAATTCCAAAGTAGTTATTGTCTAGGTTTCATATGGAAACATCCTGTGACCACACCTGACGCCACTTACTACGCTGCCGAGTGGCGCAGTGGTCTAAGGCACTGCATCGAAGTGCTAGCTGTGCCACTAGAGATCCTGGTTCGAATCCAGGCTCTGTCGTAGCCGGCCGCGACCGGGAGACCCATGGTGCACAATTGGCCCAGCGTCGTCCAGGGTAGGGGAGGGAATGGCCGGCAGGGATGTTGGTAGAGCATGGAGTTTGCAACGCCAGGGTTGTGGGTTCGATTCCCACGGGGGGCCAGTATGAAAAAAATAAGATAATGTAAGTCGCTCTGGATAAGAGCGTCTGCTAAATGACTAAAAATGTAAATGTAAAAATGTAAATGTAATATTAGTTTACTGTTTCATCCTTGTAACTTTGGAGAGGCCACTAATCTCTCATGGCCATTGTTTATTTGTGGTTCTCACCTCTGCCTTTGTCTCCAAAGAGTTTCTGTTTGCTTTGTGCTTCACACCTTCTATGTGAGTCACTGTACAGATAAAGTTTAGGCTTGGTGTTTTTACTTTACAGTAATGTCGTTTAGTAAATTTAGTCAACTGTAATTCTGTGTGTCTTACAACAATATATCCTTTTATTTTATTCACCAGAGTGGAGGATGCAGAGGATTTGGATGATGACGTTTGGGAGCCACCCCTCCCCAGCAAGCCAATGCGGGTGAGGAAGACTACGAGCATGGGGGGTGTCGACCAATCTGATCTCTGATAGGCTACTACCAGGTCCTCCACTAGACCAGGAAGTGGTATAAGACTTTGTTTTACCACTTTGTGGACATTGCTACAGTAAATGCTTTTCATTCTCCACAAGCAGATGGCCAAAGCAAAAGGTCAAACCCCTCTCTCCCAGTTGGCCTTCCCGAGAGCAGCTGGTGTTGGAAATGGCTGAATTGGGGTCCCAAAGCAACCTCACAACCATCACAAGATGGTATTGTTCACATGTTGTGGAAGCCATCTGATGTGTTTCCAGCTCTGGTCATCAATAACTCACTTATAGCTTGTCAATGAAAGAAATAAAATAAAATAACAACTGTTATTTTGTGTGTGCTTGATCTTCTGTATTCTGAACTATGTAACTCCCATCTGTCTTCTGATCATTTCCTCATCATCTCCCAGATGTCTTCTTTCCAAATATACCAAGTTTTTGCATGTCAGAATCATGTAATTCCACATGAATAGCAGTTACCTTTGGGTGTGTCTATTTAGGCGGAAATCTACATTTTGCCATTACATTTGAAGAGGTTAACCCCAGTCATAGAGATACATGACTGTGTTTCTACCTACTACAGTATATGGAAGTAACATACTGTGAGTGCCAGATCACCCTTAACACCACCCATAGAGACATACATGACCCCTGTGTTAGCTATGGAAGTAACATACTGTGTGAGTACAACATTTTAAAGGGATACTTCGGGATTTTAGTAGTTTCGCGAGCCAATGCTAACTAGCGCTAGTGCAGTGACGCGCTAGCAGTTACCTTAGACTTCTAGTCATTGTGCTAATGCTAGCCAGCAATTGCGCTAACGCTAGTTAGCAATTTCCTTCAAACTGCACGCATAGATATATTAATGGTATCCGTGAGTTCATCTGACTCTGGGTCAGTAGATAAAGGGCTTCATCTGACTCTGGGTCAGTAGATAAAGGGCTTCATCTGACTCTGGGTCAGTAGATAAAGGGCTTCATCTGACTCTGGGTCTGTAGATAAAGGGCCTCATCTGACTCTGGGTCAGTAGATAAAGGGCCTCATCTGACTCTGGGTCAGTAGATAAAGGGCTTCATCTGACTCTGGGTCAGTAGATAAAGGGCTTCATCTGACTCTGGGTCAGTAGATAAAGGGCTTCATCTGACTCTGGGTCAGTAGATAAAAGGCTTCATCTGACTCTGGGTCAGTAGATAAAGGGCTTCATCTGACTCTGGGTCAGTAGATAAAGGGCTTCATCTGACTCTGGGTCAGTAGATAAAGGGCTTCATCTGACTCTGGGTCAGTAGATAAAGGGGCTTCATCTGACTCTGGGTCAGTAGATAAAGGGCTTCATCTGACTCTGGGTCAGTAGATAAAGGGCTTCATCTGACTCTGGGTCAGTAGATAAAGGGCTTCATCTGACTCTGGGTCTGTAGATAAAGGGCTTCATCTGACTCTGGGTCTGTAGATAAAGGGCTTCATTGCCAAAATCCTGACCTATCCCTTTAACACCACCCATAGAGACATACATAACAGCTGTGTAAACTCTGTAGTAGGACCAGGAGTTTTTCCTGACCTGAACTTGCTCTATAACAGGTCAGGTCAGGTCTCGTCCTCAGCTCCAGGTCTTCTACTCTGAAGACAGTTAAAATAGATCTAGTTTGTCCTACTATATATTTAAGCAGTAGTTGCTTCTCCTAATGTATGTGTGTGTGTGTGTGTGTGTGTGTGTGTGTGTGTGTGTGTGTGTGTGTGTGTGTGTGTGTGTGTGTGTGTGTGTGTGAGAACATGCAGTCCAGACGATGAACGAGGACCTGAATGCGTCTCTGGCCCAGGCCGATGAGTTATCCAGAGAGTTTAACTCTCTGTTACAGGAAGTCTCCCCCAGCACCCAGTCTGTTTCTCAGGTAAACACACACACACACACACACACACACACACACACACACACACACACACACACACACACACACACACCTCAGCTATTCATATCCAGAGCTCAGTATCGGTGCTGTACTGTATGTTCTCCTCCTCTCCCTACAGACTCCCTCAGGTCCTGTAATCCCCAGAGAAAGACCCCAGCCCTCAACCTCAGAGAGACAGACAGGAGGCAGCTCCAGCACTCTCCCCTACTCCACCAGCTCCAGCTCTCTCCCCTACTCCACCAGCTCCAGCTCTCTCCCCTACACTCCCAGCTCCAGCTCTCTCCCCTACACTCCCAGCTCCAGCTCCAGCTCTCTCCCCTACTCCCCCAGCACTACCCTCCCCTACTCCACCAGCTCCAGCTCTCTCCCCTACTCCCCCAGCACTACCCTCCCCTACTCCACCAGCTCCAGCTCTCTCCCCTACTCCCCCAGCACTACCCTCCCCTACTCCACCAGCTCCAGCTCTCTCCCCTACTCCCCCCAGCACTACCCTCCCCTACTCCACCAGCTCCAGCTCTCTCCCCTACTCCCCCAGCACTACCCTCCCCTACTCCACCAGCTCCAACCTGGATTCCATAATCTCCAGCAGTAAAGCTAGGCCCTCCTCCCCTGTCTTCTCCCCCCACCAGCTCACCCCTTCCCAGGCACAACGGGACAGATACTCTCTCCCGCCCTCCCATCGCTCTGGAGGTTTTGACCCCAACTACTCCTATGATCAGCTGACCCCTCCCAACCAATCACCTCGTACCCAGCGGCGTGCGTCTCCCTCTCCGTCTCGCCAAATGACCTACGACCGCAGCCCACAGGGATCAATCAGCTACATTGATTCAAGCCCCTCCCCTCCTTCCCATGCTCCTGGCTACGACCAATCACATCGGGGGAGGGTACAACCCTCACAGCCCTTGTCCAATCTGCTGTCCCCGTATGACTCTGCTACCATGGGTCAGACGTCCCCACGACTGGGCCGAAGCCGCTCCCCTCGCCAATTCAGCCAACCAGCAGCATCCAGCACCCTGCCACGGAACTTTGTGCCTTTCAGTCCGTCTGGTGAGTAGCCTACTGTAGCTACAGCGCATTTGGAAAGTATTCAGACCCCCTTTCAGTCCGTCTGGTGAGTAGCCTACTGTAGCTACAGCGCATTTGGAAAGTATTCAGACCCCCTTTCAGTCCGTCTGGTGAGTAGCCTACTGTAGCTACAGCGCATTTGGAAAGTATTCAGACCCCCTTTCAGTCCGTCTGGTGAGTAGCCTACTGTAGCTACAGCGCATTTGGAAAGTATTCAGACCCCCTTTCAGTCCGTCTGGTGAGTAGCCTAGTGTAGCTACAGCGCATTTGGAAAGGATTCAGACCCCCTTTCAGTCCGTCTGGTGAGTAGCCTACTGTAGCTACAGCGCATTTGGAAAGTATTCAGACCCCTTGACTTTTTCCACATTTTGTTACGCTACAGCCTTATTCTAAAATTGATTACATTATTTTACACATCAATCTATATAATAATAATAATAATAATAATAATAATAATAACCCCATAATAACAAAGCGAAAAAAATAATATATTTTTTTTAATTTATAAAAAATAAAAAACAGAAATGCCTTATAAACATAAGTATTCAGACCCTTTGCTATGAGATTCGAAATTGAGCTCAGGTGCATCCTGTTTCCATTGATCATCCTTGAGATGTTCCTACAACTTGATTGGAGTCCACCTGTGGTAAATTCAATTGATTGGACATGATTTGGAAAGGCACACACCTGTCTATATAAGGTCCCACAGTTGACAGTGCATGTCAGAGCAAAAACCAAGCAATGAGGTCGAAGGAATTGTCCGTAGAGCTCCGAGACAGGATTGTGTCAAGGCACAGATCTGGGGAAGAGTACCAAAAAATGTCGGCATCATTGAAGGTCCCGAAGAACACAGTGGCCTTCATCATTCTTAGGCGGCAGGTAGCTTAGTGGTTAAGAGCGTTGTGCCAGTAACTGAAAGGTCGCTGGTTCTAATCCCCAAGCCGACTAGGTGAAAAATCTGTCGATGTGCCCTTGAGCAAGGCACTTAACCCTAATTGCTCCTGTAAGTCGCTCTGGATAAGAGCGTCTGCTAAATGACTAAAATGTAAATGTAAATGTAAGAAGTTTGAGAAGAAGGTACACCTTCCAACAGGACAACGACCCTAAGCACACAGCCAAGACAACGCAGAAGTGGCTTCAGGACAAGTCTCTGAATGTTCTTGAGTGGCCCAGCCTGAGCCCGGACTTGAACCCGATCGAACATCTCTGGAGAGACCTGAAAATAGCTGAGCAGCAAAGCTTCCAATCCAACCTGACAAAGCTTAAGAGGATCTGCAGAGAAGAATGGGAGGAACTCCCCAAATACAGGTGTGCCAAGCTTGTAGTGTCATACCCAAGAAGACTCGAGGCTGTAATCGCTGCCAAAGGTGCTTCAACAAAGTACTGAGTAAAGGGTCTGAATACTTATGTAAATGTTATATTTACGTTTTTATTTTAAAATACATTTGCAAACATTTCTAAAAACAGTTTTTGCTTTGTCATTATGTGGTATTGTGTGTAGATTGATGAGGGCGAAAAAAAAGATGTATTCAATTTTACGAAAAGGCTGTTACATAACAAAATGTGGAAAAAGTCAAGGGGTCTGAATACCTTCCAAATGCACTGTATAGTACTATATTAAAGGCCCAGTGCAGTCAAACACGTGATTTTTCCTGTGTTTATTTATTTATTGAGATATACTGTATATATATATATATATATATATATATATATATATATATATATATATATATACACAGTACCAGTCAAAAGTTTGGACACACCTACTCATTCAAGGGATTTTCTTTATTTTTACCATTTTTTATATTGTAGAATAATAGTGAAGACATCAAAACTATGAAATAACACATATGGAATCATGTAGTAAACAAAAAAGTGTTAAACAAATCAAAATATATTTGAGATTCTTCAAATAGCCACCCTTTGCCTTGATGACAGCTTTGCACACTCTTGGCATTCTCTCAACCAGCTTCACCTGGAATGCTTTTCCAATGGTCTTGAAGGAGTTCCCATATATGCTGAGCACTTGTTGGCTGCTTTTCCTTCACTGCAGTCCGACTCATCCCAAACCATCTCAATTGGGGTGAGGTCGGGGGATTCTGGAGGCCAGGTCATCTGATGCAGCACTCCATCACTCTCCTTGGTAAAATAGCCCTTACACAGCCTGGAGGTGTGTTTTGGGTCATTGTCCTGTTGAAAAACAATTGATAGTCCCACTTAGCCCAAACCAGATGGGATGGCGTATCGCTGCGGAATGCTGTGGTAGCCATGCTGGTTAAGTGTGCCTTGAATTCTAAATAAATCACAGACAGTGTCACCAGCAAAGCACCCCCACACCATAACACCACCACCTCCATGCTTTACGGTGGGAAATACACATGCGGAGATCATCTGTCTCGAAAAGACACAGCGGTTGGAACCAAAAATCTTACATTTGGACTCCAGACCAAAGGACAAATTTCCACCGGTCTAATGTCCATTGCTCGTGTTTCTTTGCCCAAGTAAGTCTCTTCTTCTTATTGGTGTCCTTTAGTAGTGGTTTCTTTGCAGCAATTCGACCATGAAGGCCTGATTTAACACGGTCTCCTCTGAACAGGTGATGTTGAGATGTGTCTGTTACTTTTATTTTTTTTTGTCATTTTAGCAGATGCTCTTATCCAGAGCGACTTACAGTTAGTGAGTGCATACATTTTCATACTGGCCCCCCGTGGGAAACGAACCCACAATCCTGGCGTTGCAAGCGCCATGCTCTACTAACTGAGCTACAGAGAACTCTGAAGCATTTATTTGGCCTGCAATTTCTGAGGCTGGTAACTCTAATGAGCTTATCCTCTGCAGCAGAGGTAACTCTGGGTCTTCCTTTCCTGTGGCGGTCCTCATGAGAGCCAGTTTCATCATAGCGCTTGATGGTTTTTGCGACTGTACTTAAAGAAACTTTCAAAGTTCTTGAAATGTTCCGTATTGACTAACCTTCATGTCTTAAAGTAATGATGGACTGTCATTTCTCTTTGCTTATTTGAGCTGTTCTTGCCATAATATGGACTTGGTCTTTTACCAAATAGGGCTATCTTCTGTATACCCCCCTACCTTGTCACAACACAACTGATTGGGTCAAACACAGAAGGAAAGAAATTCCACAAATTAACTTTTAAGAAGGCACACCTGTTAATTGAAATGCATTCCAGGTGACTACCTCATGGAGCAGGTTGAGAGAATGCCAAGAGTGTGCAAAGCTGTCATCAAGGCAAAGGGTGGCTATTTGAAGAATCTCAAATATAAAATATATTTTGATTTGTTTAAAACTTTTTTGGTTACTATATGATTCCATATGTGTTATTCATAGTTTTGATGTTTTCACTATTATCATAAAAATTCAAATCAATTTATAACATTTTTGACATGGGTTTTTCTGGATTTTTTTGTTGTTATTCTGTCTCTCACTGTTCAAATAAACCTACCATGAAAATTATAGACTGATCATGTCTTTGTCAGTGGGCAAATGCCACTACATTGACTCTTTAGTATGTGAAGTTAATAACGCTGACTCTTTAATACGTGCCACTACATTGAGTCTTTAGTACGTGAAGCTAATAACATTGACTCTTTAGTATGTGAAGTTAATAACATTGACTCTTTAGTACGTGCCACTACATTGAGTCTTTAGTACGTGAAGCTAATAACATTGACTCTTTAGTATGTGAAGTTAATAACATTGACTCTTTAGTACGTGCCACTACATTGACTCTTTAGTACGTGAAGCTAATAACATTGACTCTTTAGTACGTGCCACTACATTGACTCTTTAGTACGTGCCACTACATTGACTCTTTAGTACTTGAAGCTAATAACATTGACTCTTTAGTATGTGAAGTTAATAACATTGACTCTTTATTATGTGCCACTACATTGACTCTTTAGCACATGAAGTTCATAACTTTGACTCTTTAGTACGTGCCACTACATTGACTCTTTAGTACGTGCCACTACATTGACTCTTTAGTACGTGCCCTACATTGACTATTTAGTAGGTGCCGCTACATTGACTCTTTAGTACGTGCCACTACATTGACTCTTTAGTACGTGCCACTACATTGACTCTTTAGTACGTGCCACTACATTGACTCTTTTTAGAACTTGCCACTACATTGACTCTTTAGCACGTGCCACAACATTGACTCTTCAGTACGTGCCACAACATTGACTCTTTAGTACGTGCCACTACATTGACTCTTTAGTTCGTGCCACTACATTGACTCTTTAGTACGTGCCACAACATTGACTCTTTAGTACGTGCCACTACATTGACTCTTTAGTACGTGCCACTACATTGACTCTTTATTACGTGCCACTACATTGACTCTTTAGTAGATGCCACTACATTGACTCTTTAGTTCGTGCCACTACATTGACTCTTTAGTACGTGCCACTACATTGACTCTTTAGTTCGTGCCACTACATTGACTCTTTAGTACGTGCCACTACATTGACTCTTTATTACGTGCCACTACATTGACTCTTTAGTAGATGCCACTACATTGACTCTTTCGTGCGTGCCACTACATTGACTCTTTCGTACGTGAAATTAATAACGCTGACTCTTTAGTACGTGCCACAACATTGACTCTTTAGTACGTGCCACTACATTGACTCTTTAGTGCGTGCCTACATTGACTCTTTAGTACGTGCCACTACATTGACTCTTTAGTACGTGAAATTAATAACGCTGACTCTTTAGTACGTGCCACAACATTGACTCTTTAGTACGTGCCACTACATTGACTCTTTAGTGCGTGCCTACATTGATTCTTTAGTACGTGCCACTACATTGACTCTTTAGTGCGTGCCACTACATTGACTCTTTAGTACGTGAAGCTAATAACATTGACTCTTTAGTATGTGCCACTACATTGACTCTTCAGTACGTGCCACTACATTTACTCTTTAGTACGTTCCACTACATTGACTCTTTTTTAGTACGTGCCACTACATTGACTCTTTAGTACGTGCCACTACATGGACTCTTTAGTACGTGCCACTACATTGACTCTTTAGTTCGTGCCACTACATTGACTCTTTAGTACGTGCCACAACATTGACTCTTTAGTACGTGCCACTACATTGACTCTTTATTACGTGCCACTACATTGACTCTTTAGTAGATGCCACTACATTGACTCTTTCATGCGTGCCACTACATTGACTCTTTAGTACGTGAAATTAATAACGCTGACTCTTTAGTACGTGCCACAACATTGACTCTTTAGTACGTGCCACTACATTGACTCTTTAGTGCGTGCCTACATTGACTCTTTAGTACGTGCCACTACATTGACTCTTTAGTACGTGAAATTAATAACGCTGACTCTTTAGTACGTGCCACAACATTGACTCTTTAGTACGTGCCACTACATTGACTCTTTAGTGCGTGCCTACATTGATTCTTTAGTGCGTGCCTACATTGATTCTTTAGTACGTGCCACTACATTGACTCTTTAGTGCGTGCCTACATTGATTCTTTAGTACGTGCCACTACATTGACTCTTTAGTGCGTGCCACTACATTGACTCTTTAGTACGTGAAGCTAATAACATTGACTCTTTAGTAGGTGCCACTACATTGACTCTTTAGTACGTGCCACTAGATTTACTCTTTAGTACGTTCCACTACATTGACTCTTTTTAGTACGTGCCACTACATTGACTCTTTAGTACGTGCCACTACATTGACTCTTTAGTACGTGCCACTACATTGACTCTTTAGTTCGTGCCACTACATTGACTCTTTAGTACGTGCCACAACATTGACTCTTTAGTACGTGCCACTACATTGACTCTTTATTACGTGCCACTACATTGACTCTTTAGTAGATGCCACTACATTGACTCTTTAGTACGTGCCACTACATTGACTCTTTAGTATGTGAAGTTAATAACGCTGACTCTTTAATACGTGCCACTACATTGAGTCTTTAGTACGTGAAGCTAATAACATTGACTCTTTAGTATGTGAAGTTAATAACATTGACTCTTTAGTACGTGCCACTACATTGAGTCTTTAGTACGTGAAGCTAATAACATTGACTCTTTAGTATGTGAAGTTAATAACATTGACTCTTTAGTACGTGCCACTACATTGACTCTTTAGTACGTGAAGCTAATAACATTGACTCTTTAGTACGTGCCACTACATTGACTCTTTAGTACGTGCCACTACATTGACTCTTTAGTACTTGAAGCTAATAACATTGACTCTTTAGTATGTGAAGTTAATAACATTGACTCTTTATTATGTGCCACTACATTGACTCTTTAGCACATGAAGTTCATAACTTTGACTCTTTAGTACGTGCCACTACATTGACTCTTTAGTACGTGCCACTACATTGACTCTTTAGTACGTGCCGCTACATTGACTATTTAGTAGGTGCCGCTACATTGACTCTTTAGTACGTGCCACTACATTGACTCTTTAGTACGTGCCACTACATTGACTCTTTAGTACGTGCCACTACATTGACTCTTTTTAGAACTTGCCACTACATTGACTCTTTAGCACGTGCCACAACATTGACTCTTCAGTACGTGCCACAACATTGACTCTTTAGTACGTGCCACTACATTGACTCTTTAGTTCGTGCCACTACATTGACTCTTTAGTACGTGCCACAACATTGACTCTTTAGTACGTGCCACTACATTGACTCTTTAGTACGTGCCACTACATTGACTCTTTATTACGTGCCACTACATTGACTCTTTAGTAGATGCCACTACATTGACTCTTTAGTTCGTGCCACTACATTGACTCTTTAGTACGTGCCACTACATTGACTCTTTAGTTCGTGCCACTACATTGACTCTTTAGTACGTGCCACTACATTGACTCTTTATTACGTGCCACTACATTGACTCTTTAGTAGATGCCACTACATTGACTCTTTCGTGCGTGCCACTACATTGACTCTTTCGTACGTGAAATTAATAACGCTGACTCTTTAGTACGTGCCACAACATTGACTCTTTAGTACGTGCCACTACATTGACTCTTTAGTGCGTGCGTACATTGACTCTTTAGTACGTGCCACTACATTGACTCTTTAGTACGTGAAATTAATAACGCTGACTCTTTAGTACGTGCCACAACATTGACTCTTTAGTACGTGCCACTACATTGACTCTTTAGTGCGTGCCTACATTGATTCTTTAGTACGTGCCACTACATTGACTCTTTAGTGCGTGCCACTACATTGACTCTTTAGTACGTGAAGCTAATAACATTGACTCTTTAGTATGTGCCACTACATTGACTCTTCAGTACGTGCCACTACATTTACTCTTTAGTACGTTCCACTACATTGACTCTTTTTAGTACGTGCCACTACATTGACTCTTTAGTACGTGCCACTACATGGACTCTTTAGTACGTGCCACTACATTGACTCTTTAGTTCGTGCCACTACATTGACTCTTTAGTACGTGCCACAACATTGACTCTTTAGTACGTGCCACTACATTGACTCTTTATTACGTGCCACTACATTGACTCTTTAGTAGATGCCACTACATTGACTCTTTCATGCGTGCCACTACATTGACTCTTTAGTACGTGAAATTAATAACGCTGACTCTTTAGTACGTGCCACAACATTGACTCTTTAGTACGTGCCACTACATTGACTCTTTAGTGCGTGCCTACATTGACTCTTTAGTACGTGCCACTACATTGACTCTTTAGTACGTGAAATTAATAACGCTGACTCTTTAGTACGTGCCACAACATTGACTCTTTAGTACGTGCCACTACATTGACTCTTTAGTGCGTGCCTACATTGATTCTTTAGTGCGTGCCTACATTGATTCTTTAGTACGTGCCACTACATTGACTCTTTAGTGCGTGCCTACATTGATTCTTTAGTACGTGCCACTACATTGACTCTTTAGTGCGTGCCACTACATTGACTCTTTAGTACGTGAAGCTAATAACATTGACTCTTTAGTAGGTGCCACTACATTGACTCTTTAGTACGTGCCACTAGATTTACTCTTTAGTACGTTCCACTACATTGACTCTTTTTAGTACGTGCCACTACATTCACTCTTTAGTACGTGCCACTACATTGACTCTTTAGTACGTGCCACTACATTGACTCTTTAGTTCGTGCCACTACATTGACTCTTTAGTACGTGCCACAACATTGACTCTTTAGTACGTGCCACTACATTGACTCTTTATTACGTGCCACTACATTGACTCTTTAGTAGATGCCACTACATTGACTCTTTAGTACGTGCCACTACATTGACTCTTTAGTACGTGCCACTACATTTACTCTTTAGTACGTTCCACTACATTGACTCTTTTTAGTACGTGCCACTACATTGACTCTTTAGTACGTGCCACTACATTGACTCTTTAGTACGTGCCACTACATTGACTCTTTAGTACGTGCCGCTACATTGACTCTTTAGTAGGTGCCACTACATTGACTCTTTAGTACGTGCCACTAGATTGACTCTTCAGTACGTGCCACTACATTGACTCTTTAGTAGGTGCCACTACATTGACTCTTTAGTACGTGCCACTAGATTTACTCTTTAGTACGTTCCACTACATTGACTCTTTTTAGTACGTGCCACTACATTGACTCTTTAGTACGTGCCACTACATTGACTCTTTAGTACGTGCCACTACATTTACTCTTTAGTACGTTCCACTACATTGACTCTTTTTAAGTACGTGCCACTACATTGACTCTTTAGTACATGCCACTACATTGACTCTTTAGTACGTGCCACTACATTGACTCTTTAGTACGTGCCACAACATTGACTCTTTAATACGTGCCACTACATTGACTCTTTAGTACGTGCCACTACATTGACTCTTTAGTAGGTGCCGCTACATTGACTCTTTAATACGTGCCACTACATTGACTCTTTAGTACGTGCCACTACATTGACTCTTTAGTAGGTGCCGCTACATTGACTCTTTAATACGTGCCACTACATTGACTCTTTAGTACGTGCCACTACATTGACTCTTTAGTACGTGCCACTACATTGACTCTTTAGTACGTTCCACTACATTGACTCTTTAGTACGTGCTGCTACATTGACTCTTTAGTACGTGCCACTACATTGACTCTTTAATACATTAAATTAATAACCTTGACTCTTTAGTACGTCCCACTACATTTACTCTTTAGTACGTGAAGTTAATAACGCTGACTCTTTTGTACGTGCCACTACATTACTCTTTAGTACTTGCCACTACATCGACTCTTTAGTATGTAAAAATAAATTGACTCTTTAGTACATGCCACTACATTGACTCTTTAGTACGTGCCACTACATTGACTCTTTAGTACGTGCCACTACATTGACTCTTTAGTACGTGCCACTACATTGACTCTTTAGTACGTGCCACTACATTGACTCTTTAGTACGTAAAAATACATTGACTCTTTAGTACGTGAAGCAAATAACATTGACTCTTTAGTACGTGCCACTACATTGACTCTTTAGTTGGTGCCGCTATATTGACTCTTTAGTATGTGAAGCAAATAACATTGACTCTTTAGTATGTGAAGCAAATAACATTGACTCTTTAGTAGGTGCCGCTACATTGACTCTTTAGTACGTGAAGCAAATAACATTGACTCTTTAGTACGTGCCACTACATTGACTCTTTAGTAGGTGCCGCTATATTGACTCTTTAGTGCGTGCCACTACATTGACTCTTTAGTGCGTGCCACTACATTGACTCTTTAGTACGTGCCACTACATTGACTCTTTAGTACGTAAAATACATTGACTCTTTAGTACGTGAAGCAAATAACATTGACTCTTTAGTACGTGCCACTACATTGACTCTTTAGTTGGTGCCGCTATATTGACTCTTTAGTATGTGAAGCAAATAACATTGACTCTTTAGTATGTGAAGCAAATAACATTGACTCTTTAGTAGGTGCCGCTACATTGACTCTTTAGTACGTGAAGCAAATAACATTGACTCTTTAGTACGTGCCACTACATTGACTCTTTAGTAGGTGCCGCTATTTTGACTCTTTAGTGCGTGCCACTACATTGACTCTTTAGTACGTGCCACTACATTGACTCTTTAGTACGTGCCACTACATTGACTCTTTAGTACGTAAAAATACATTGACTCTTTAGTACGTTCCGCTACATTGACTCTTTAGTATGTGAAGCAAATAACATTGACTCTTTAGTACGTGCCACTACATTGACTCTTTAGTAGGTGCCGCTATATTGACTCTTTAGTATGTGAAGCAAATAACATTGACTCTTTAGTATGTGAAGGAAATAACATTGACTCTTTAGTAGGTGCCGCTACATTGACTCTTTAGTATGTGAAGCAAATAACATTGACTCTTTAGTACGTGCCACTACATTGACTCTTTAGTAGGTGCCGCTAAATTGACTCTTTAGTGCGTGCCACTACATTGACTCTTTAGTACGTGCCACTACATTGACTCTTTAGTGCGTGCTACTACATTGACTCTTTAGTACGTGCCACTACATTGACTCTTTAGTGCGTGCCACTACATTGACTCTTTAGTGCGTGCCACTACATTCACTCTTTAGTACGTGCCACTACATTGACTCTTTAGTACGTGAAGCAAATAACATTGACTCTTTAGTACGTCCCACTACATTGACTCTTTAGTAGGTCCCACTACATTGACTCTTTAGTACGTCCCACTACATTGACTCTTTAGTACGTCCCACTACATTGACTCTTTAGTACGTGAAGCAAATAACATTGACTCTTTAGTACGTGCCACTACATTAACTCTTTAGTGCGTGCCACTACATTGACTCTTTAGTACGTGAAGCAAATAACATTGACTCTTTAGTACGTGCCACTACATTGACTCTTTAGTGCGTGCCACTACATTGACTCTTTAGTACGTGAAGCAAATAACATTGACTCTTTAGTACGTGCCACTACATTGACTCTTTAGTACGTGCCACTACATTGACTCTTTAGTACGTGCCACTACATTGACTCTTTAGTACGTGAAGCAAATAACATTGACTCTTTAGTGCGTGCCACTACATTGACTCTTTAGTACGTGAAGCAAATAACATTGACTATTTAGTACGTGCCACTACATTGACTCTTTAGTACGTGAAGCAAATAACATTGACTCTTTAGTACGTGCCGCTACATTGACTATTTAGTAGGTGCCGCTACATTGACTCTTTAGTACGTGCCACTACATTGAATCTTTAGTACGTGCCACTACATTGACTCTTTAGTACGTGCCACTACATTGACTCTTTTTAGAACTTGCCACTACATTGACTCTTTAGCACGTGCCACAACATTGACTCTTCAGTACGTGCCACAACATTGACTCTTTAGTACGTGCCACTACATTGACTCTTTAGTTCGTGCCACTACATTGACTCTTTAGTACGTGCCACAACATTGACTCTTTAGTACGTGCCACTACATTGACTCTTTATTACGTGCCATTACATTGACTCTTTAGTAGATGCCACTACATTGACTCTTTCGTGCGTGCCACTACATTGACTCTTTCGTACGTGAAATTAATAACGCTGACTCTTTAGTACGTGCCACAACATTGACTCTTTAGTGCGTGCCTACATTGACTCTTTAGTACGTGCCACTACATTGACTCTTTAGTACGTGCCACTACATTGACTCTTTAGTAGGTGCCGCTACATTGACTCTTTAATACGTGCCACTACATTGACTCTTTAGTACGTGCCACTACATTGACTCTTTAGTACGTGCCACTACATTGACTCTTTAGTACGTTCCACTACATTGACTCTTTAGTACGTGCTGCTACATTGACTCTTTAGTACGTGCCACTACATTGACTCTTTAATACATTAAATTAATAACCTTGACTCTTTAGTACGTCCCACTACATTTACTCTTTAGTACGTGAAGTTAATAACGCTGACTCTTTTGTACGTGCCACTACATTACTCTTTAGTACTTGCCACTACATCGACTCTTTAGTATGTAAAAATAAATTGACTCTTTAGTACGTGCCACTACATTGACTCTTTAGTAGGTGCCGCTACATTGACTCTTTAATACGTGCCACTACATTGACTCTTTAGTACGTGCCACTACATTGACTCTTTAGTACGTGCCACTACATTGACTCTTTAGTACGTGCCACTACATTGACTCTTTAGTACGTGCCACTACATTGACTCTTTAGTACGTAAAATACATTGACTCTTTAGTACGTGAAGCAAATAACATTGACTCTTTAGTACGTGCCACTACATTGACTCTTTAGTTGGTGCCGCTATATTGACTCTTTAGTATGTGAAGCAAATAACATTGACTCTTTAGTATGTGAAGCAAATAACATTGACTCTTTAGTAGGTGCCGCTACATTGACTCTTTAGTACGTGAAGCAAATAACATTGACTCTTTAGTACGTGCCACTACATTGACTCTTTAGTAGGTGCCGCTATATTGACTCTTTAGTGCGTGCCACTACATTGACTCTTTAGTGCGTGCCACTACATTGACTCTTTAGTACGTGCCACTACATTGACTCTTTAGTACGTAAAAATACATTGACTCTTTAGTACGTGAAGCAAATAACATTGACTCTTTAGTACGTGCCACTACATTGACTCTTTAGTTGGTGCCGCTATATTGACTCTTTAGTATGTGAAGCAAATAACATTGACTCTTTAGTATGTGAAGCAAATAACATTGACTCTTTAGTAGGTGCCGCTACATTGACTCTTTAGTACGTGAAGCAAATAACATTGACTCTTTAGTACGTGCCACTACATTGACTCTTTAGTAGGTGCCGCTATTTTGACTCTTTAGTGCGTGCCACTACATTGACTCTTTAGTACGTGCCACTACATTGACTCTTTAGTACGTGCCACTACATTGACTCTTTAGTACGTAAAAATACATTGACTCTTTAGTACGTGCCGCTACATTGACTCTTTAGTATGTGAAGCAAATAACATTGACTCTTTAGTACGTGCCACTACATTGACTCTTTAGTAGGTGCCGCTATATTGACTCTTTAGTATGTGAAGCAAATAACATTGACTCTTTAGTATGTGAAGGAAATAACATTGACTCTTTAGTAGGTGCCGCTACATTGACTCTTTAGTATGTGAAGCAAATAACATTGACTCTTTAGTACGTGCCACTACATTGACTCTTTAGTAGGTGCCGCTAAATTGACTCTTTAGTGCGTGCCACTACATTGACTCTTTAGTACGTGCCACTACATTGACTCTTTAGTGCGTGCCACTACATTGACTCTTTAGTACGTGCCACTACATTGACTCTTTAGTGCGTGCCACTACATTGACTCTTTAGTGCGTGCCACTACATTCACTCTTTAGTACGTGCCACTACATTGACTCTTTAGTACGTGAAGCAAATAACATTGACTCTTTAGTACGTCCCACTACATTGACTCTTTAGTAGGTCCCACTACATTGACTCTTTAGTACGTCCCACTACATTGACTCTTTAGTACGTCCCACTACATTGACTCTTTAGTACGTGAAGCAAATAACATTGACTCTTTAGTACGTGCCACTACATTAACTCTTTAGTGCGTGCCACTACATTGACTCTTTAGTACGTGAAGCAAATAACATTGACTCTTTAGTACGTGCCACTACATTGACTCTTTAGTGCGTGCCACTACATTGACTCTTTAGTACGTGAAGCAAATAACATTGACTCTTTAGTACGTGCCACTACATTGACTCTTTAGTACGTGCCACTACATTGACTCTTTAGTACGTGCCACTACATTGACTCTTTAGTACGTGAAGCAAATAACATTGACTCTTTAGTGCGTGCCACTACATTGACTCTTTAGTACGTGAAGCAAATAACATTGACTATTTAGTACGTGCCACTACATTGACTCTTTAGTACGTGAAGCAAATAACATTGACTCTTTAGTACGTGCCACTACATTGACTCTTTAGTACGTGCCACTACATTGACTCTTTAGTACTTGAAGCTAATAACATTGACTCTTTAGAACGTGCGTTAATAACATTGACTCTTTATTATGTGCCACTACATTGACTCTTTAGCACGTGAAGTTCATAACTTTGACTCTTTAGTACGTGCCACTACATTGACTCTTTAGTACGTGCCACTACATTGACTCTTTAGTACGTACCCTACATTGACTATTTAGTAGGTGCCGCTACATTGACTCTTTAGTACGTGCCACTACATTGAATCTTTAGTACGTGCCACTACATTGACTCTTTAGTACGTGCCACTACATTGACTCTTTTTAGAACTTGCCACTACATTGACTCTTTAGCACGTGCCACAACATTGACTCTTCAGTACGTGCCACAACATTGACTCTTTAGTACGTGCCACTACATTGACTCTTTAGTTCGTGCCACTACATTGACTCTTTAGTACGTACCACAACATTGACTCTTTAGTACGTGCCACTACATTGACTCTTTATTACGTGCCATTACATTGACTCTTTAGTAGATGCCACTACATTGACTCTTTCGGTACGTGCCACTACATTGACTCTTTACGTGCGTGAAATTAATAACGCTGACTCTTTAGTACGTGCCACAACATTGACTCTTTAGTGCGTGCCTACATTGACTCTTTAGTACGTGCCACTACATTGACTCTTTAGTACGTGAAATTAATAAAGCTGACTCTTTAGTACGTGCCACAACATTGACTCTTTAGTACGTGCCACTACATTGACTCTTTAGTGCGTGCCTACATTGATTCTTTAGTACGTGCCACTACATTGACTCTTTAGTGCGTGCCACTACATTGACTCTTTAGTACGTGAAGCTAATAACATTGACTCTTTAGTATGTGCCACTACATTGACTCTTCAGTACGTGCCACTACATTTACTCTTTAGTACGTTCCACTACATTGACTCTTTAGTACGTGCCACTACATTGACTCTTTAGTACGTGCCACTACATTGACTCTTTAGTTCGTGCCACTACATTGACTCTTTAGTACGTGCCACAACATTGACTCTTTAGTACGTGCCACTACATTGACTCTTTATTACGTGCCACTACATTGACTCTTTAGTAGATGCCACTACATTGACTCTTTCGTGCGTGCCACTACATTGACTCTTTAGTACGTGAAATTAATAACGCTGACTCTTTAGTACGTGCCACAACATTGACTCTTTAGTATGTGCCACTACATTGACTCTTTAGTGCGTGCCTACATTGACTCTTTAGTACGTGCCACTACATTGACTCTTTAGTACGTGAAATTAATAACGCTGACTCTTTAGTACGTGCCACAACATTGACTCTTTAGTACGTGCCACTACATTGACTCTTTAGTGCGTGCCTACATTGATTCTTTAGTACGTGCCACTACATTGACTCTTTAGTGCGTGCCACTACATTGACTCTTTAGTACGTGAAGCTAATAACATTGACTCTTTAGTATGTGCCACTACATTGACTCTTCAGTACGTGCCACTACATTTACTCTTTAGTACGTTCCACTACATTGACTCTTTTTAGTACGTGCCACTACATTGACTCTTTAATACGTGCCACTACATTGACTCTTTAGTACGTGCCACTACATTGACTCTTTAATTCGTGCCACTACATTGACTCTTTAGTACGTGCCACAACATTGACTCTTTAGTACGTGCCACTACATTGACTCTTTATTACGTGCCACTACATTGACTCTTTAGTAGATGCCACTACATTGACTCTTTCATGCGTGCCACTACATTGACTCTTTAGTACGTGAAATTAATAACGCTGACTCTTTAGTACGTGCCACAACATTGACTCTTTAGTACGTTGCCACTACATTGACTCTTTAGTGCGTGCCTACATTGACTCTTTAGTACGTGCCACTACATTGACTCTTTAGTACGTGAAATTAATAACGCTGACTCTTTAGTACGTGCCACAACATTGACTCTTTAGTACGTGCCACTACATTGACTCTTTAGTGCGTGCCTACATTGATTCTTTAGTGCGTGCCTACATTGATTCTTTAGTACGTGCCACTACATTGACTCTTTAGTGCGTGCCTACATTGATTCTTTAGTACGTGCCACTACATTGACTCTTTAGTGCGTGCCACTACATTGACTCTTTAGTACGTGAAGCTAATAACATTGACTCTTTAGTAGGTGCCACTACATTGACTCTTTAGTACGTGCCACTAGATTTACTCTTTAGTACGTTCCACTACATTGACTCTTTTTAGTACGTGCCACTACATTGACTCTTTAGTACGTGCCACTACATTGACTCTTTAGTACGTGCCACTACATTGACTCTTTAGTTCGTGCCACTACATTGACTCTTTAGTACGTGCCACAACATTGACTCTTTAGTACGTGCCACTACATTGACTCTTTATTACGTGCCACTACATTGACTCTTTAGTAGATGCCACTACATTGACTCTTTAGTACGTGCCACTACATTGACTCTTTAGTACGTGCCACTACATTTACTCTTTAGTACGTTCCACTACATTGACTCTTTTAGTACGTGCCACTACATTGACTCTTTAGTACGTGCCACTACATTGACTCTTTAGTACGTGCCACTACATTGACTCTTTAGTACGTGCCGCTACATTGACTCTTTAGTAGGTGCCACTACATTGACTCTTTAGTACGTGCCACTAGATTGACTCTTCAGTACGTGCCACTACATTGACTCTTTAGTAGGTGCCACTACATTGACTCTTTAGTACGTGCCACTAGATTTACTCTTTAGTACGTTCCACTACATTGACTCTTTTTTAGTACGTGCCACTACATTGACTCTTTAGTACGTGCCACTACATTGACTCTTTAGTACGTGCCACTACATTTACTCTTTAGTACGTTCCACTACATTGACTCTTTTTAAGTACGTGCCACTACATTGACTCTTTAGTACGTGCCACTACATTGACTCTTTAGTACGTGCCACTACATTGACTCTTTAGTACGTGCCACAACATTGACTCTTTAATACGTGCCACACATTGACTCTTTAGTACGTGCCACTACATTGACTCTTTAGTAGGTGCCGCTACATTGACTCTTTAGTACGTGCCACTACATTGACTCTTTAGTACGTGCCACTACATTGACTCTTTAGTAGGTGCCGCTACATTGACTCTTTAATACGTGCCACTACATTGACTCTTTAGTACGTGCCACTACATTGACTCTTTAGTACGTGCCACTACATTGACTCTTTAGTACGTTCCACTACATTGACTCTTTAGTACGTGCTGCTACATTGACTCTTTAGTACGTGCCACTACATTGACTCTTTAATACATTAAATTAATAACCTTGACTCTTTAGTACGTCCCACTACATTTACTCTTTAGTACGTGAAGTTAATAACGCTGACTCTTTTGTACGTGCCACTACATTACTCTTTAGTACTTGCCACTACATCGACTCTTTAGTATGTAAAAATAAATTGACTCTTTAGTACGTGCCACTACATTGACTCTTTAGTACGTGCCACTACATTGACTCTTTAGTACGTGCCACTACATTGACTCTTTAGTACGTGCCACTACATTGACTCTTTAGTACGTGCCACTACATTGACTCTTTAGTACGTAAAAATACATTGACTCTTTAGTACGTGAAGCAAATAACATTGACTCTTTAGTACGTGCCACTACATTGACTCTTTAGTTGGTGCCGCTATATTGACTCTTTAGTATGTGAAGCAAATAACATTGACTCTTTAGTATGTGAAGCAAATAACATTGACTCTTTAGTAGGTGCCGCTACATTGACTCTTTAGTACGTGAAGCAAATAACATTGACTCTTTAGTACGTGCCACTACATTGACTCTTTAGTAGGTGCCGCTATATTGACTCTTTAGTGCGTGCCACTACATTGACTCTTTAGTGCGTGCCACTACATTGACTCTTTAGTACGTGCCACTACATTGACTCTTTAGTACGTAAAAATACATTGACTCTTTAGTACGTGAAGCAAATAACATTGACTCTTTAGTACGTGCCACTACATTGACTCTTTAGTTGGTGCCGCTATATTGACTCTTTAGTATGTGAAGCAAATAACATTGACTCTTTAGTATGTGAAGCAAATAACATTGACTCTTTAGTAGGTGCCGCTACATTGACTCTTTAGTACGTGAAGCAAATAACATTGACTCTTTAGTACGTGCCACTACATTGACTCTTTAGTAGGTGCCGCTATTTTGACTCTTTAGTGCGTGCCACTACATTGACTCTTTAGTACGTGCCACTACATTGACTCTTTAGTACGTGCCACTACATTGACTCTTTAGTACGTAAAAATACATTGACTCTTTAGTACGTGCCGCTACATTGACTCTTTAGTATGTGAAGCAAATAACATTGACTCTTTAGTACGTGCCACTACATTGACTCTTTAGTAGGTGCCGCTATATTGACTCTTTAGTATGTGAAGCAAATAACATTGACTCTTTAGTATGTGAAGGAAATAACATTGACTCTTTAGTAGGTGCCGCTACATTGACTCTTTAGTATGTGAAGCAAATAACATTGACTCTTTAGTACGTGCCACTACATTGACTCTTTAGTAGGTGCCGCTAAATTGACTCTTTAGTGCGTGCCACTACATTGACTCTTTAGTACGTGCCACTACATTGACTCTTTAGTGCGTGCCACTACATTGACTCTTTAGTACGTGCCACTACATTGACTCTTTAGTGCGTGCCACTACATTGACTCTTTAGTGCGTGCTACTACATTCACTCTTTAGTACGTGCCACTACATTGACTCTTTAGTACGTGAAGCAAATAACATTGACTCTTTAGTACGTCCCACTACATTGACTCTTTAGTAGGTCCCACTACATTGACTCTTTAGTACGTCCCACTACATTGACTCTTTAGTACGTCCCACTACATTGACTCTTTAGTACGTGAAGCAAATAACATTGACTCTTTAGTACGTGAAGCAAATAACATTGACTCTTTAGTACGTGCCACTACATTGACTCTTTAGTGCGTGCCACTACATTGACTCTTTAGTACGTGAAGCAAATAACATTGACTCTTTAGTACGTGCCACTACATTGACTCTTTAGTACGTGCCACTACATTGACTCTTTAGTACGTGCCACTACATTGACTCTTTAGTACGTGAAGCAAATAACATTGACTCTTTAGTGCGTGCCACTACATTGACTCTTTAGTACGTGAAGCAAATAACATTGACTATTTAGTACGTGCCACTACATTGACTCTTTAGTACGTGAAGCAAATAACATTGACTCTTTAGTACGTGCCACTACATTGACTCTTTAGTACGTGCCACTACATTGACTCTTTAGTACTTGAAGCTAATAACATTGACTCTTTAGAATGTGAAGTTAATAACATTGACTCTTTATTATGTGCCACTACATTGACTCTTTAGCACGTGAAGTTCATAACTTTGACTCTTTAGTACGTGCCACTACATTGACTCTTTAGTACGTGCCACTACATTGACTCTTTAGTACGTGCCGCTACATTGACTATTTAGTAGGTGCCGCTACATTGACTCTTTAGTACGTGCCACTACATTGAATCTTTAGTACGTGCCACTACATTGACTCTTTAGTACGTGCCACTACATTGACTCTTTTTAGAACTTGCCACTACATTGACTCTTTAGCACGTGCCACAACATTGACTCTTCAGTACGTGCCACAACATTGACTCTTTAGTACGTGCCACTACATTGACTCTTTAGTTCGTGCCACTACATTGACTCTTTAGTACGTGCCACAACATTGACTCTTTAGTACGTGCCACTACATTGACTCTTTATTACGTGCCATTACATTGACTCTTTAGTAGATGCCACTACATTGACTCTTTCGTGCGTGCCACTACATTGACTCTTTCGTACGTGAAATTAATAACGCTGACTCTTTAGTACGTGCCACAACATTGACTCTTTAGTGCGTGCCTACATTGACTCTTTAGTACGTGCCACTACATTGACTCTTTAGTACGTGAAATTAATAAAGCTGACTCTTTAGTACGTGCCACAACATTGACTCTTTAGTACGTGCCACTACATTGACTCTTTAGTGCGTGCCTACATTGATTCTTTAGTACGTGCCACTACATTGACTCTTTAGTGCGTGCCACTACATTGACTCTTTAGTACGTGAAGCTAATAACATTGACTCTTTAGTATGTGCCACTACATTGACTCTTCAGTACGTGCCACTACATTTACTCTTTAGTACGTTCCACTACATTGACTCTTTAGTACGTGCCACTACATTGACTCTTTAGTACGTGCCACTACATTGACTCTTTAGTTCGTGCCACTACATTGACTCTTTAGTACGTGCCACAACATTGACTCTTTAGTACGTGCCACTACATTGACTCTTTATTACGTGCCACTACATTGACTCTTTAGTAAATGCCACTACATTGACTCTTTCGTGCGTGCCACTACATTGACTCTTTAGTACGTGAAATTAATAACGCTGACTCTTTAGTACGTGCCACAACATTGACTCTTTAGTATGTGCCACTACATTGACTCTTTAGTGCGTGCCTACATTGATTCTTTAGTACGTGCCACTACATTGACTCTTTAGTACGTGAAATTAATAACGCTGACTCTTTAGTACGTGCCACAACATTGACTCTTTAGTACGTGCCACTACATTGACTCTTTAGTGCGTGCCTACATTGATTCTTTAGTACGTGCCACTACATTGACTCTTTAGTGCGTGCCACTACATTGACTCTTTAGTACGTGAAGCTAATAACATTGACTCTTTAGTATGTGCCACTACATTGACTCTTCAGTACGTGCCACTACATTTACTCTTTAGTACGTTCCACTACATTGACTCTTTTTAGTACGTGCCACTACATTGACTCTTTATTACGTGCCACTACATTGACTCTTTAGTACGTGCCACTACATTGACTCTTTAGTTCGTGCCACTACATTGACTCTTTAGTACGTGCCACAACATTGACTCTTTAGTACGTGCCACTACATTGACTCTTTATTACGTGCCACTACATTGACTCTTTAGTAGATGCCACTACATTGACTCTTTAGTACGTGCCACTACATTGACTCTTTAGTACGTGCCACTACATTGACTCTTTAGTACGTGCCACTACATTTACTCTTTAGTACGTTCCACTACATTGACTCTTTTTAGTACGTGCCACTACATTGACTCTTTAGTACGTGCCACTACATTGACTCTTTAGTACGTGCCACTACATTGACTCTTTAGTACGTGCCGCTACATTGACTCTTTAGTAGGTGCCACTACATTGACTCTTTAGTACGTGCCACTAGATTGACTCTTCAGTACGTGCCACTACATTGACTCTTTAGTAGGTGCCACTACATTGACTCTTTAGTACTTGCCACTAGATTTACTCTTTAGTACGTTCCACTACATTGACTCTTTTTAGTACGTGCCACTACATTGACTCTTTAGTACGTGCCACTACATTGACTCTTTAGTACGTGCCACTACATTTACTCTTTAGTACGTTCCACTACATTGACTCTTTTTAGTACGTGCCACTACATTGACTCTTTAGTACATGCCACTACATTGACTCTTTAGTACGTGCCACTACATTGACTCTTTAGTACGTGCCACTACATTGACTCTTTAGTACGTGCCACAACATTGACTCTTTAATACGTGCCACTACATTGACTCTTTAGTACGTGCCACTACATTGACTCTTTAGTAGGTGCCGCTACATTGACTCTTTAATACGTGCCACTACATTGACTCTTTAGTACGTGCCACTACATTGACTCTTTAGTAGGTGCCGCTACATTGACTCTTTAATACGTGCCACTACATTGACTCTTTAGTACGTGCCACTACATTGACTCTTTTAGTACGTGCCACTACATTGACTCTTTAGTACGTTCCACTACATTGACTCTTTAGTACGTGCTGCTACATTGACTCTTTAGTACGTGCCACTACATTGACTCTTTAATACATTAAATTAATAACCTTGACTCTTTAGTACGTCCCACTACATTGACTCTTTAGTACGTGAAGTTAATAACGCTGACTCTTTTGTACGTGCCACTACATTACTCTTTAGTACTTGCCACTACATCGACTCTTTAGTATGTAAAAATAAATTGACTCTTTAGTACATGCCACTACATTGACTCTTTAGTACGTGCCACTACATTGACTCTTTAGTACGTGCCACTACATTGACTCTTTAGTACGTGCCACTACATTGACTCTTTAGTACGTGCCACTACATTGAATCTTTAGTACGTAAAAATACATTGACTCTTTAGTACGTGAAGCAAATAACATTGACTCTTTAGTACGTGCCACTACATTGACTCTTTAGGTGGTGCCGCTATATTGACTCTTTAGTATGTGAAGCAAATAACATTGACTCTTTAGTATGTGAAGCAAATAACATTGACTCTTTAGTAGGTGCCGCTACATTGACTCTTTAGTACGTGAAGCAAATAACATTGACTCTTTAGTACGTGCCACTACATTGACTCTTTAGTAGGTGCCGCTATATTGACTCTTTAGTGCGTGCCACTACATTGACTCTTTAGTGCGTGCCACTACATTGACTCTTTAGTACGTGCCACTACATTGACTCTTTAGTACGTAAAAATACATTGACTCTTTAGTACGTGAAGCAAATAACATTGACTCTTTAGTACGTGCCACTACATTGACTCTTTAGTTGGTGCCGCTATATTGACTCTTTAGTATGTGAAGCAAATAACATTGACTCTTTAGTATGTGAAGCAAATAACATTGACTCTTTAGTAGGTGCCGCTACATTGACTCTTTAGTACGTGAAGCAAATAACATTGACTCTTTAGTACGTGCCACTACATTGACTCTTTAGTAGGTGCCGCTATTTTGACTCTTTAGTGCGTGCCACTACATTGACTCTTTAGTACGTGCCACTACATTGACTCTTTAGTACGTGCCACTACATTGACTCTTTAGTACGTAAAATACATTGACTCTTTAGTACGTGCCGCTACATTGACTC
>NC_059197.1:31265490-31317990 GCF_020615455.1 Coregonus clupeaformis | reverse complement strand
TCAATGCTCATCCTGTAGAATCTTTCACTATCTTTGCAACGGCGCTGGTCTTATGAATTTGTTTAATTTTCAAAAGCTTCTGCATGTGTATACGATGTTGTGGTAACAGTGTGACCCTGACCCTAGCCCCTGTCCCTGGCCAGCCCCAGAAGAAGCCAGCCGCCCTGCAGCCGGACAACAGTCAGAAACAGTACAAACAGTTCATCAATAAGCTCTTCCGGAGGAATGGGTCCAAGGTCCTGCAAGGGGGGGAGACGGGGAGTGACTACAGCTCCTCCTCAGATGGAGAAGGGGACAGCTCTACACCCCCCTCCACTGGACCTAACCCTGTCCCTAACCCTGTCCCTAACCCTGTCCCTAACCCTGGACCTGCCTCTCCAGAATACAGGGTATGACAGGCCACACTCCTATGCTTGATTCTTTCTTTGTGTTGTTGTGACTGTTTTACAGTGAAGTTTATCAAAGATGTTTTAAATGTGCTTTAGATGGAGCTTGATTTGGTGTTCCATGTGAGATACAGTCTCATTGTCAGTGTACTGATCCAGTTAGTGGAAGGGTTAGGGCAGGTATTCCATGTAAGATACAGTCTCATTGTAGTGATCCAGTTAGAGGTAGATATTCACTTATAATAGTCACATGCACTTTAAACCAGAGTTCTTGGGCATGTCTCTCCATCTCAATGTTACTACGTATGTATCTAATAAGGGGAAGTTCAGGTACTAAGTTGTGGTTCTCTTCCATCCTCCCAGGGGTACAGTTCCATCCTACGTCGGGCCAGTCGGGAGCGAGAGGGTTCTGGTCGGCGGGCCCGGCTCAGCCCTCTGGTTCTACTGCTGGACGGGTCACTGGTGGGGGAACTGGACACTGTTCAGAGGGCCGTGCAGGAGGTAGGGGGAACTGGACACTGTTCAGAGGGCCGTGCAGGAGGTAGGGGGAACTGGACACTGTTCAGAGGGCCGTGCAGGAGGTAGGGGGAACTGGACACTGTTCAGAGGGCCGTGCAGGAGGTAGGGGGAACTGGACACTGTTCAGAGGGCCGTGCAGGAGGTAGGGGGAACTGGACACTGTTCAGAGGGCCGTGCGGGAGGTAGGGGGAACTGGACACTGTTCAGAGGGCCGTGCGGGAGGGAGGGGGAACTGGACACTGTTCAGAGGGCCGTGCAGGAGGGAGGGGGAACTGGACACTGTTCAGAGGGCCGTGCAGGAGGGAGGGGGAACTGGACACTGTTCAGAGGGCCGTGCAGGAGGGAGGGGGGAACTGGACACTGTTCAGAGGGCCGTGCAGGAGGGAGGGGGAAACTGGACACTGTTCAGAGGGCCGTGCAGGAGGGAGGGGGAACTGGACACTGTTCAGAGGGCCGTGCAGGAGGGAGGGGGAACTGGACACTGTTCAGAGGGCCGTGCAGGAGGGAGGGGGAACTGGACACTGTTCAGAGGGCCGTGCAGGAGGGAGGGGGAACTGGACACTGTTCAGAGGGCCGTGCAGGAGGGAGGGGGAACTGGACACTGTTCAGAGGGCCGTGCAGGAGGTAGGGGGAACTGGACACTGTTCAGAGGGCCGTGCAGGAGGGAGGGGGGATGGGTGCAGGAGGGTGGTGGGGTTAGGTACAGGAGGTTGGGGTTGGGTGCAGGAGGTAGGGTCTGTTGTGGACCCAAATAAAGCATTCCGTTGAGTGTGTGTTGACAGCAAGCATGAGGTTCACCCCTGCGTGTTCTGTGACCTGTAGATGAATGACGCGAGCCAGCCGAACGACGAGGGCATCACAGCCCTCCATAACGCCATCTGTGGAGGTCACTACAGCGTGGTCGACTTCCTGGTTCGTATAGGAGCCAACGTCTCCGCCCCAGACAGCCACGGATGGTAACTTCCTTATTGTCTACCCTTTGTAGCTTCCCTATTCTATTCTAGTCCCGAATACTTCCCTTCCCTTTAAACGGGCTCTTTCATTGACCAGTGCTATTTTCCTTTACTGTCCCCTCCCTCTGTTGCTGTCCCTGTTGTGTCATTCTGCGTTGTGTTTAGTCAGATCGGGTTGTAGTTTTGTTTATGTGTAGTTTTGTTCACGTAGTGTGTTGTTGTTGTTGTTGTTGTTGTTGTGTACCAGGACCCCCCTCCACTGTGCAGCATCCTGTAATGACCTTCCTCTCTGTGAGTTCCTGGTGAGGAACGGGGCAGCTGTCATGGCGGTGACGGAGAGTGACGGGGCCACCGCCTCTCAGAAGTGTGACCCGTACGCTGTGGGCTTCGAGGAGTGCGTGAGCTTCCTCAGGGGTAGGAGGAACTAGACAGGGGTACCCTCTTTCTCCACAACTCTTTTTAGGAGTGGGGTGGCAGTCCCCACATCTGTTATTGAACAGAAACAGTTGAGGACCACAGGAGAGATAAGAGGACATCGAGTCAAAGAGCAGTGGACTGGATTCTAACCCATGCTGTCTCTGGCTTACATGCCAGCGGCTTTAACCACCACACCACATAGGACACTTTCTACAGAACTATTTGCACTCTGTGTCGAAACCTTTTCTGAAAGTGTTAGAAACATCGTTGGTGGTGTGTGTGTGTGTGTGTGTGTGTTGTCAGGTGTGGAGGAGGCGATGGGTGTGGAGAACAGCGGGGTGCTGTATGCCCTGTGGGGGTACCCTTCCCAGGAGGCAGACGAGCTGGGCTTCAGAGAGGGGGACATGGTGACTATCCTCCAGAAGCAAGACGGGGTAGATTGGTGGTGGGCATCACTTTGTGGCCGAGAGGGATTCATACCTAACAACTACTTTGGGGTAAGAGACTGACAAGAAGGGTTGAATTTCTAGTGGGGATTTTCCTGAATTGAATGGGTCTGTTTTTGATTTGATTTGTTCTGTCTCACCACCTCCCTCATCAGTCAGTAAAGGTCTGACCTAAAGGTCCAAATGGCAGGACGACTTTGACATCTGAATTAAGCAATTAATGCAATTATTTACCCAATGGCAAAGCAGCTTCCTGGTCCTGAGGTCCCACAGGGTCGCACATATTTGTTCTAACACATTACTAAAACAGAACTACATTTTCATTAGTCCAGCGCTCAAACAGAACTGTTAGGTGCTGTTCAGAACTCAATGTTTATTTTCCTTTCTTTGGTCATGCAGCTGTTCCCTAAAGTTCGTCCTAAGTCCCTCTGCTAGACCCCTCTACCCAATCAGCCCTCGTCCCACTGAATGGCTGGAACAGGGACTGGAGCAGAAAACTGTTGCTGGCTGTTGTGAAGACCTGGGAGGAGAAACGACCCTTTGTTCCTTTGTCCTGTCTGATTTCACTAAGCAGTGAACTAGAATAACAACACATGAGTCACTACAGTGAGACATAGGGCCGGTACTAGGTGGGTGTGGCAGTACATTATTACTGGATTATACTTCATGAATGATCTCAATGTGTCACCATCATTTATTTGTCTGTTTTATTGGTATATAAAGCCTCTCCCTATCCCTCTCCCTCTCTGTCTCTCTCTCTGTCTCTCCCTCTCCCTCTCTGTCTCTCTCTCTGTCTCTGTCTCTCTCTCTCTCTCTCTCTCTCTCTCTCTCTCTCTCTCTCTCTCTCTCTCTCTCTCTCTCTCTCTCTCTCTCTCTCTCTCTCTTTTTGTCTCAATTTCGATTTCTTCAAACGCTTCGTAAAGTACATGTCGTTGGTAGGCTACTAATGTTGTTATTGTTCTATGTAACATTGATATATTGCAGTGTTTCATTTCATTAACAATATCTATGACGAAAAGTGCTCGTGAAGGACCTCTTTTTCCTGACGATAACGAGACGCCCTGAAAAAAAAAAACATAACTATTACAAATTACTTTTCATTTTATTTGAGGTAAATGTGACGAGACTTCCACGTGAGATTAATGGACATCTGAACATGAAGCTCTTCTTCGTCTGTTTTGTCCAATCCTAAGCATGCATGCGTTCAGAATATTTCATGCGATCCTCTCATTGGCAGAATCTTTCAGTTGCGCGATCTGATTGAGCCGATCTGCGCGGCTCTCCCAAACAGCTCCCAGGCGGTCTCTTCGGTCACTCGTCTGAACTGATGTGAAGCCAGGACACTTCACCTGTAACTAACCTCAACTAGAAACAATAATGTTTACTCTGTCTTGCTTTCATTTAGGCATAGCTGCGAGAAGTAGGGGTGCTGAAAAAATCACCCCCCAAAAATAAAAATAAATCTTTTTTTTCAGCATCTCTGCTTTGGCAAAACAGGTAGTTGTATAATTAAGAACAGTATGTTGCATGATTCAAATGTTGTAATTGTAAGAGTTGTTGCCCTGTCCCTTTCTGTAAGAGTTGTTGCCCTGTCCCTTTCTGTAAGAGTTGTTGCCCTGTCCCTTTCTGTAAGAGTTGTTGACCTGTCCCTTTCTGTAAGAGTTGTTGACCTGTCCCTTTCTGTAAGAGTTGTTGACCTGTCCCTTTCTGTAAGAGTTCTTGACCTGTCCCTTTCTGTAAGAGTTGTTGACCTGTCCCTTTCTGTAAGAGTTGTTGACCTGTCCCTTTCTGTACTAGTTGTTGGCCTGTCCCTTTCTGTACTAGTTGTTGCCCTGTCCCTTTCTGTAAGAGTTGTTGCCCTGTCCCTTTCTGTAAGAGTTGTTGCCCTGTCCCTTTCTGTAAGAGTTGTTGACCTGTCCCTTTCTGTAAGAGTTGTTGCCCTGTCCCTTTCTGTAAGAGTTGTTGCCCTGTCCCTTTCTGTAAGAGTTGTTGACCTGTCCCTTTCTGTAAGAGTTGTTGCCCTGTCCCTTTCTGTAAGAGTTGTTGCCCTGTCCCTTTCTGTAAGAGTTGTTGACCTGTCCCTTTCTGTAAGAGTTGTTGCCCTGTCCCTTTCTGTAAGAGTTGTTGACCTGTCCCTTTCTGTACTAGTTGTTGCCATGTCCCTTTCTGTAAGAGTTGTTGCCATGTCCCTTTCTGTAAGAGTTGTTGACCTGTCCCTTTCTGTACTAGTTGTTGCCATGTCCCTTTCTGTAAGAGTTGTTGCCCTGTCCCTTTCTGTACTAGTTGTTGCCCTGTCCCTTTCTGTAAGAGTTGTTGCCCTGTCCCTTTCTGTAAGAGTTGTTGCCCTGTCCCTTTCTGTAAGAGTTGTTGCCCTGTCCCTTTCTGTAAGAGTTGTTGACCTGTCCCTTTCTGTAAGAGTTGTTGCCCTGTCCCTTTCTGTAAGAGTTGTTGCCATGTCCCTTTCTGTAAGAGTTGTTGCCATGTCCCTTTCTGTAAGAGTTGTTGACCTGTCCCTTTCTGTAAGAGTTGTTGCCCTGTCCCTTTCTGTAAGAGTTGTTGCCCTGTCCCTTTCTGTAAGAGTTGTTGACCTGTCCCTTTCTGTAAGAGTTGTTGACCTGTCCCTTTCTGTAAGAGTTGTTGCCATGTCCCTTTCTGTAAGAGTTGTTGACCTGTCCCTTTCTGTAAGAGTTGTTGCCCTGTCCCTTTCTGTAAGAGTTGTTGCCCTGTCCCTTTCTGTACGAGTTGTTGCCCTGGCCCTTTCTGTAAGAGTTGTTGCCCTGTCCCTTTCTGTACGAGTTGTTGCCCTGGCCCTTTCTGTAAGAGTTGTTGCCCTGTCCCTTTCTGTAAGAGTTGTTGCCCTGTCCCTTTCTGTAAGAGTTGTTGACCTGTCCCTTTCTGTACTAGTTGTTGCCCTGTCCCTTTCTGTAAGAGTTGTTGACCTGTCCCTTTCTGTACTAGTTGTTGCCCTGTCCCTTTCTGTAAGAGTTGTTGCCCTGTCCCTTTCTGTAAGAGTTGTTGCCATGTCCCTTTCTGTAAGAGTTGTTGCCCTGTCCCTTTCTGTACTAGTTGTTGCCCTGTCCCTTTCTGTAAGAGTTGTTGACCTGTCCCTTTCTGTAAGAGTTGTTGACCTGTCCCTTTCTGTAAGAGTTGTTGACCTGTCCCTTTCTGTAAGAGTTGTTGACCTGTCCCTTTCTGTAAGAGTTGTTGACCTGTCCCTTTCTGTAAGAGTTGTTGACCTGTCCCTTTCTGTAAGAGTTGTTGACCTGTCCCTTTCTGTAAGAGTTGTTGACCTGTCCCTTTCTCTGCGATTGTCATTCTAATGGAATCCAGAAAGAACAAAACCCTGTCCTCAAACATTTACATCTAAAGTTATGGGCAAAGACACATCAAATTTAATATTTTTCTTGATCAAATAACATGGAAAACAACCACTTTTTGTGCAGTATTCATTTACCATCCTTACAAACCACTTAATGTAAATGTACATTACTGTATTGTACATAGGCTGGTCATCTAGGTTTGTACCTGTAGACTTTCCATCACCATGAAGAAAAACAATACACAATACAGTAATTGAGTACATTGAGACATCAAGTGGTTTGTGATGATGTGGCTCAGTTGGTAGAGCATGGCGCTTGCAATGCCAGGGTTGTGAGCTCGATTCCCACGGGGGACCAGTACGAAAAGGTATGAAAATGTATGCAGTCACTACCGTAAGTCTCTCTGGATAAGAGTCTACTAAAACGGAAAAGGAATGAATAGACCATTTCAGTTCTCACATCGAAATAAGTTGCATTTGAAAACATTTACGTCATTTAGCAGACGCTCTTATCCAGAGCGACTTACAGTTAGTGCATACATTATTCTTTTTTATTTTCATACCCCGTGGGAATCGAACCCACAACCCTGGCGTTGCAAACGCCATGCTCTACCAACTGAGCTACCTCCCTGCCGGCCATTCCCTCCCCTACCCTGGACGACGCTGGGCCAATTGTGCACCGCCCCATTGGTCTCCCGGTTGCGGCCAGCTACAGCAGAGCCTGGATTCGAACCAGGATCTCTAGTGGCACAGCTAGCACTGCGATGCAGTGCCTTAGACCACTGCGCCACTCGGGAGTATTTAAAGAAACTGGAAAACATCAAGCAAGTATTTTTATATTCCACAAGTATTACCAGATTAACTGTTTTGTACAGATAATTATCAGACTCAAGTTACAAATACATTTAGTTTTTTTTTTTTTTATCACAAACTGGGTCTTTACTAGCCCAGTAATAACTGACTGAGGTAGACGTCTTCAGCGTTGGGCAATTTTTGTTCTGCATCCCTCCTAGTAGGCCTGGTTGAACAAGGCGATCTGAACACGATGGAAGGTCACCTAAATAATAGCCTCATTATCCTGTTAGAAAATAATGCGTTGACTTGTGACTTAAGATGGCTGAGACTAAGGGAATGGAAGCTATTATGTGCACGATGGAGGTTAACTTAGAGATGTGTATGAACTATGTAATAAAACAAAACTACATTGACTAAAATAGGACTAAAATGACTGTGACTAAAACTAGACTAGTCGACTGATATTAACTAAACTAAGAAGGATGAAATTACTAACATGGGACTAAGACTAAAAAGGTATTTTAGTCATAAAGACTAAAACTAATTCTATAATAGGTGACAACACTGAACACTGATATTGTTGCATTGGTCTGTGTCAGAGGAAAAGGCTTGTTAAGGTGATTGACCAGGATCTGTTGTGGTTTTATGTGTGATTATTGTGGCTGTGTGTATTGTGTGTATGTGTGGGTTGGGACTATGCACTGAGCACAAGACCTCTAGCAGTGTTTTGATGAACAAATGTTTAAACACTGAAAAATTACGGTATGAAATAAAGCAAAGAAAAAAATGTCTGTCCAGTACTTTCCGAGTTACAGTTACAGTTTTCCGTATCTACACTGAACAAAAATATAAACGCAACATGTAAAGTGTTGGTCCCATGTTTCATGAGCTGAAATAAAAGATCCCAGAAATGTTCCATACGCACAAAAAAGCTTATTTTTCTCAAACTTTGTGCACAAAGGCATAAGCTACGGACAACGAACACAATTGCATTTTATCGATGGCAATTTGAATGCACAGAGATACCGTGACGAGAGCCTGAGGCCCATTGTCGTGCCATTCATCCGCCGCCATCACCTCATGTTTCAGCATGATAATGCCCGGCCCCATTCCTGTACACAATTCCTGCAAGCTGAAAATGTCCCAGTGTCACGCCCTGGCTCTAGGGACTCTTTTAAGTTGAGCCAGGGTGTGTAGAGTTTATGTTTTGTGCTCGTTGTGTCTAGTCTAGTTTTTGTATATCTATGTTGGCCAGAGTGGTTCTCAATCAGAGGCAACGAGTATCAGCTGTTGCTGGTTGTCTCTGATTGGGAACCATATTTAGTCAGGTGGTTTTCCCACAGGGTTTGTGGGATCTTGTTCCGTGTTGGTTTGTACCTGTGGACGTCACGTATCGATTTGTTGTTTTGTTCGTGTATCATTTAATAAATAAATAAGTATGTTCACCTTCCACGCTGCGCCTTGGTCCTCTATATCCGACGAGCGTGACACCCAGTTCTTCCATGGCCTGCATACTCACCAGACGTGACCCATTGAGCATGTTTATGTATCACGATATCCACATGTAAGACAGCGTGTTCCAGTTCCCACCAATATCCAGCAACTTAACACGTTGAAGAGGGTTGAAAAGGAGTGGAACAACATTCCACAGGCCACAATCAACAGCCTGATCAACTCTATGCGAAGGAGATGTGTCGTACTGCATGAGGCAAATGGTGGTCACACCAGATACTGACTGGTTTTCTGATCCACGCCCCTACTTTTTTTTTTTAAAGGTATCTGTGACCAACAGATGCATATATATATTCCCAGTCATGTGAAATCCATAGATTAGGGCCTAATGAATTTATTTCAATTGAATAATTTCCTCATATGAACTGGAACTTAGTAAAATCTTTGAAATTGTTGCATGTTGCATTTCTATTTCTGTTCAGTGTAAGTAACATGTTGTATGTGACCACCTGATATAATTAATTGTATCACTCAGTGACGGTGGATCACTTCAAGCTGTTTTGATATGTCTGCTGCTTGCAATACCCTTTACTAACCAGTGGAGGGTAGTGTCTACTAGTCAGATATGACTAATGACAAGCATTACAGCACATGAACACACATGAACGGGGTGAACATCTATTTGTTCAGAATTTTCCTTGATTTACTATCCTGGTAGAGACTTCTGGGGTTTTTAGGTCACCACACGGATACCAACACACACACACACACGCACGCGCACGCACACGCACGCACACGCACACACACGCACACACACACAGAGCATCACTACTACTAAGCCCTACAGGCCCTGGTACACCTCACAGCATCTGCAGCTCAGACTATTTAGTTCATGCTATGTTTACATGGCTGGATGAGATGCATATGAAGGGCTCTGCTGAGGTGCCACTGTCAGTCTGTGCATCCGGAAAGTATTCAGACCCCTTGGCTTTTCACAGTTTGTTACCTTCATCCTTATTCTAAAATTGATTTTAAAAAATTAAACTCAATCTACACACAATAACTCATAATGACAAAGCAAAAAAAGTTTTTTTGAAATGTTTGCAACTTTATACAAAATAAAAAACAGATGCCTTATTTACATAAGTATTCAGACCCTTTGCTATGAGACTCGAAATTGAGCTCAGGTGCATCCTGTTTCCATTGATCATCCTTGAGATGTTTCTACAACTTGATTGGAGTCCACCTGTGGTAAATTCAATTGATCGGACATGATTTGGAAAGGCACACGGCTGTCTATATAAGGTCCCACAGTTGACAGTGCATGTCAGAGCAAAAACCAAGCCATCAGGTCGAAGGAATTATCCATAGAGCTCATAGACAGGATTGTGTCGATGCACAGATCTGGGGAAGGGTACCAAAACATTTTCTGCAGCATTGAAGGTCCCCAAGAACGCAGTGGCATCCATCATTCTCACAGTGCCTTGCAAAAGTATTCAAACCCCCTTGGCGTTTTTTCCTATTTTGTTGCATTACAACCTGTCACTTAAATGTTTACTAAAATTGATTTTTATTTGGATTTCATGTAATGGACATACATAAAACAGTCCAAATTGGTGAAGTGAAATGAAAAAAATAACGGAAAAGTGGTGCGTGCATATGTGTTCACCCCCTTTGCTATGAAGCCCCTAAATAAGATCTGGTGCAACCAATTACCTTCAGAAGTATATTCAGTATATATACGCCAAACTGAGCAATTGGGGGGAAAGGGCCTTGGTCAGAGAGGTGACCAAGAACCCGATGGTCACTCTGACAGAGCAACCAATTACCTTCTGAAGTCACACAATTAGTTAAATAAAGTCCACCTGTGTGCAATCTAAGTGTCACATGATCTGTCACATGATCTGTCAGTATATATACACCTTTTCTGAAAGGCCCCAGAGTCTGCAACACCACTAAGCAAGGGGCACCACCAAACAAGCGGCACCATGAAGACCAAGGAGCTCTCCAAACAGGTCATGGACAAAGTTGTGGAGAAGTACAGATCAGGGTTGGGTTATAAAAAAATATTAGAAACTTTGAACATCCCACGGAGCACCATTAAATCCATTATTAAAAAATTGAAAGAATATGGCACCACAACAAACCTGCCAAGAGAGGGCCGCCCACCAAAACTCACGGACCAGGCAAGGAGGGCATTAATCAGAGAGGCAACAAAGAGACCAAAGATATTCCTGAAGGAGCTGCAAAGCTCCACAGCGGAGATTGGAGTATCTGTCCATAGGACCACTTTAAGCCGTACACTCCACAAAGCTGGGCTTTACGGAAGAGTGGCCAGAAAAAAGCCATTGCTTAAAGAAAAAAATAAGCAAACAAGTTTGGTGTTTGCCTGAAAGGCATGTGGGAGACTCCCCAAACATATGGAAGAAGGTACTCTGGTCAGATGAGACTAAAATTGAGCTTTTTGGCCATCAAGGAAAACGCTATGTCTGGCGCAAACCCAACACCTCTCATCACCCCGAGAACACCATCCCCACAGTGAAGCATGGTGGTGGCAGCATCATGCTGTGGGGATGTTTTTCATCGGCAGGAACTAGGAAACTGGTCAGAATTGAAGGAATGATGGATGGCGCTAAATACAGGGAAATTCTTGAGGGAAACCTGTTTCAGTCTTCCAGAGATTTGAGACTGGGACAGATGTTCACCTTCCAGCAGGACAATGACCCTAAGCATACTGCTAAAGCAACACTTGAGTGGTTTAAGGGGAAACATTTAAATGTCTTGGAATGGCCTAGTCAAAGCCCAGACCTCAATCCAATTGAGAATCTGTGGTATGACTTAAAGATTGCTTAACACCAGCGGAACCCATCCATCTTGAAGGAGCTGGAGCAGTTTTGCCTTGAAGAATGGGCAAATAGAGCTTATAGAGACATACCCTAACAGACTTGCAGCCGTAATTGCTGCAAAAGGTGGCTCTACAAAGTATTGACTTTGGGGGGTGAATAGTTATGCACGCTCAAGTTTTCTGTTTTGTTTGTCTTATTTCTTGTTTGTTTCACAATAAAAAATATTTTGCATCTTCAAAGTGGTAGGCATGTTGTGTAAATCAAATGTTACAAACCCGCAAAAAATCCATTTTAATTCCAGGCTGTAAGGCAACAAAATAGGAAAAATGCCAAGGGGGGGTGAATACTTTCTCAAGCCACTGTAAATGGAAGAAGTTTGGAACCACCAAGACTCTTCCTAGAGCTGGCCGCCCGGCCAAACTGAGCAATTGGGGGGAAAGGGCCTTGGTCAGGGAGGTGACCAAGAACCCGATGGTCACTCTGACAGAGCTCCAGAGATCCTCTGTAGAGATGGGAGAACCTTCCAGAAAGACAACCATCTCTGCAGCACTCCACCAATCAGGCATTTATAGTAGAGTGGCCAGACAGAAGCCACTCCTCAGTAAAAGGCACATGACAGCCCGCTTGGAGTTTGCCTAAAGGTACCTAAAGACTCTCAGACCATGAGAAACAAGGTTCTCTGGTCTGATAAACCAAGATTGAACTCTTTGGCTTGATTGCCATGCGTCACGTCTGGAGGAAACCTGGCACCATCCCTACGGTGAAGCATGGTGGTGGCAGCATCATACTGTGGGGATGTTTTTCAGTGGCAGGGACTGGGAGACTTGTCAAGATCGAGGGAAAGATGAACGGAGCAAAGTACAGAGAGATCATTGATGAAAACTTGCTCCAGAGCGCACAGGACCTCAGACTGGGGTAAAGGTTCCCCTTCCAACAGGACAATGACCCTAAGCACACAGCCAAGACAACGCAGGAGTGGCTTCAGTACAAGTCTCTGAATGTCCTTGAGTGGCCCAGCAAGAGCCCGGACTTGAACCCAATCAAACATTTCTGGAGAGACTTGAAAATAGCTGTGCAGTGACGCTCCCCATCCAACTTGACAGAGCTTGAGAGGATCTGCAGAGAAGAATGGGAGAAACTCCCCAAATACAGGTGTTCCAAGCTTGTAGCGTCATACCCAAGAACACTTGAGGCTGTAATCGCTGCCAAAGGTGCTTCAACAAAGTACTGATTAAAGGGTCTGAATACTTATGTAAATGTAAAATTTCCATTTTTTATTTGTAATACATTTGCAAAAAATTCTAAAAACCTTTTTTTGCTTTGTCATTATGGGGTATTGTGTGTAGATTGTTGAGGAAAAAAACAATTGAATCCACTTTAGAATAAGGCTGTAAAGTAACAAAAAGTGGAAAAAGTAATGGTGTCTGAATACTTTCGGAATGCACTGTATGAAGGTACCACTGTCTGCCTCACACCTATTTTCTCCTTCGTTGCTCTTTGTCAGTGCAGTCCAGATTTTTAGCCATGTGTTAGATTAATTTGTATTTTAAGAATAATGACTAAAGGATTTCACCCCAAATACAGTATAAATGTGTGAACGGTGTTAAGAGTTATAATGTAGTGGCAACCCACTAACAGAGGGGGGCGGGACTAAACATTCCAGAGTGAAGGAGAAAGGTGGAAACTGTTTAAGAAAGCCTCCTAAAGGTGGGCGGAGCAAAGTGCCTTTGTGTGTAAAGGGGTGTAAAACAGGAGTGTATGGGTTTTGGCGCCAGAGCTCTCCATGAATAAACATACAGATCATTCTTGCTGGTTGTGGACATTGAATAATTTATGAATGAAACCAGAGCCTTACAACCTCTGGTAATGATTCAAGCTTAGGTTGAATTAGAGATAGAAATTCTCGTGACAGATTCTAATTCTATGGATTAGGTGCTGTATAATACAGAGTGGTAGTCATAGAGATAGGGATTCTAATTCTATGGACAAGGTGCTGTATAATACAGAGTGGTAGTCATGGAGATAGGGATTCTAATTCTATGGACAAGGTGCTGTATAATACAGAGTGGTAGTCATAGAGATAGGGATTCTAATTATATGGACAAGGTGCTGTATAATACAGAGTGGTAGTCATAGAGATAGGGATTCTAATTCTATGGACAAGGTGCTGTATAATACAGAGTGGTAGTCATAGAGATAGGGATTCTAATTCTATGGACAAGGTGCTGTATAATACAGAGTGGTAGTCATAGAGATAGGGATTCTAATTCTATGGACAAGGTGCTGTATAATACAGAGTGGTAGTCATAGAGATAGGGATTCTAATTCTATGGACAAGGTGCTGTATAATACAGAGTGGTAGTCAGAGATAGGGATTCTAATTCTATGGACAAGGTGCTGTATAATACAGAGTGGTAGTCATAGAGATAGGGATTCTAATTATATGGACAAGGTGCTGTATAATACAGAGTGGTAGTCATAGAGATAGGGATTCTAATTCTGTGGACAAGGTGCTGTATAATACAGAGTGGTAGTCATAGAGATAGGGATTCTAATTCTGTGGACAAGGTGCTGTAAAATACAGAGTGGTAGTCATAGAGATAGGGATTCTAATTCTGTGGACAAGGTGCTGTATAATACAGAGTGGTAGTCCTAGAGATAGGGATTCTAATTCTATGGACAAGGTGCTGTATAATACAGAGTGGTAGTCCTAGAGATAGGGATTCTAATTCTATGGACACGGTGCTGTATAATACAGAGTGGTAGTCCTAGAGATAGGGATTCTAATTTTATGGACAAGGTGCTGTATAATACAGAGTGGTAGTCCTAGAGATAGGGATTCTAATTCTATGGACAAGGTGCTGTATAATACAGAGTGGTAGTCCTAGAGATAGGGATTCTAATTCTATGGACAAGGTGCTGTATAATACAGAGTGGTAGTCCTAGAGATAGGGATTCTAATTCTATGGACAAGGTGCTGTATAATACAGAGTGGTAGTCATAGAGATAGGGATTCTAATTCTATGGACAAGGTGCTGTATAATACAGAGTGGTAGTCATAGAGATAGGGATTCTAATTCTATGGACAAGGTGCTGTATAATACAGAGTGGTAGTCATAGAGATAGGGATTCTAATTCTATGGACAAGGTGCTGTATAATACAGAGTGGTAGTCATAGAGATAGGGATTCTAATTCTATGGACAAGGTGCTGTATAATACAGAGTGGTAGTCATAGAGATAGGGATTCTAATTCTGTGGACAAGGTGCTGTAAAATACAGAGTGGTAGTCATAGAGATAGGGATTCTAATTCTGTGGACAAGGTGCTGTATAATACAGAGTGGTAGTCCTAGAGATAGGGATTCTAATTCTATGGACAAGGTGCTGTATAATACAGAGTGGTAGTCCTAGAGATAGGGATTCTAATTCTATGGACACGGTGCTGTATAATACAGAGTGGTAGTCCTAGAGATAGGGATTCTAATTTTATGGACAAGGTGCTGTATAATACAGAGTGGTAGTCCTAGAGATAGGGATTCTAATTCTATGGACAAGGTGCTGTATAATACAGAGTGGTAGTCCTAGAGATAGGGATTCTAATTCTATGGACAAGGTGCTGTATAATACAGAGTGGTAGTCCTAGAGATAGGGATTCTAATTCTATGGACAAGGTGCTGTATAATACAGAGTGGTAGTCATAGAGATAGGGATTCTAATTCTATGGACAAGGTGCTGTATAATACAGAGTGGTAGTCATAGAGATAGGGATTCTAATTCTATGGACAAGGTGCTGTATAATACAGAGTGGTAGTCATAGAGATAGGGATTCTAATTCTATGGACAAGGTGCTGTATAATACAGAGTGGTAGTCATAGAGATAGGGATTCTAATTCTATGGACAAGGTGCTGTATAATACAGAGTGGTAGTCATAGAGATAGGGATTCTAATTCTATGGACAAGGTGCTGTATAATACAGAGTGGTAGTCCTAGAGATAGGGATTCTAATTCTATGGACAAGGTGCTGTATAATACAGAGTGGTAGTCATAGAGATAGGGATTCTAATTCTATGGACAAGGTGCTGTATAATACAGAGTGGTAGTCCTAGAGATAGGGATTCTAATTCTATGGACAAGGTGCTGTATAATACAGAGTGGTAGTCATAGAGATAGGGATTCTAATTATATGGACAAGGTGCTGTATAATACAGAGTGGTAGTCATAGAGATAGGGATTCTAATTCTATGGACAAGGTGCTGTATAATAAAGAGTGGTAGTCATAGAGATAGGGATTCTAATTCTATGGACAAGGTGCTGTATAATACAGAGTGGTAGTCATAGAGATAGGGATTCTAATTCTATGGACAAGGTGCTGTATAATACAGAGTGGTAGTCATAGAGATAGGGATTCTAATTCTATGGACAAGGTGCTGTATAATACAGAGTGGTAGTCATAGAGATAGGGATTCTAATTCTATGGACAAGGTGCTGTATAATACAGAGTGGTAGTCATAGAGATAGGGATTCTAATTATATGGACAAGGTGCTGTATAATACAGAGTGGTAGTCATAGAGATAGGGATTCTAATTATGTGGACAAGGTGCTGTATAATACAGAGTGGTAGTCATAGAGATAGGGATTCTAATTCTATGGACAAGGTGCTGTATAATACAGAGTGGTAGTCATAGAGATAGGGATTCTAATTCTATGGACACAGTGCTGTATAATACAGAGTGGTAGTCATAGAGATAGGGATTCTAATTCTGTGGACAAGGTGCTGTATAATACAGAGTGGTAGTCATAGAGATAGGGATTCTAATTCTGTGGACAAGGTGCTGTATAATACAGAGTGGTAGTCCTAGAGATAGGGATTCTAATTCTATGGACAAGGTGCTGTATAATACAGAGTGGTAGTCATAGAGATAGGGATTCTAATTCTGTGGACAAGGTGCTGTATAATACAGAGTGGTAGTCATAGAGATAGGGATTCTAATTCTGTGGACAAGGTGCTGTATAATACAGAGTGGTAGTCCTAGAGATAGGGATTCTAATTCTATGGACAAGGTGCTGTATAATACAGAGTGGTAGTCATAGAGATAGGGATTCTAATTCTGTGGACAAGGTGCTGTATAATACAGAGTGGTAGTCATAGAGATAGGGATTCTAATTCTATGGACAAGGTGCTGTATAATACAGAGTGGTAGTCATAGAGATAGGGATTCTAATTCTATGGACACGGTGCTGTATAATACAGAGTGGTAGTCATAGAGATAGGGATTCTAATTCTGTGGACAAGGTGCTGTATAATACAGAGTGGTAGTCCTAGAGATAGGGATTCTAATTCTATGGACAAGGTGCTGTATAATACAGAGTGGTAGTCATAGAGATAGGGATTCTAATTCTATGGACACGGTGCTGTATAATACAGAGTGGTAGTCCTAGAGATAGGGATTCTAATTCTATGGACAAGGTGCTGTATAATACAGAGTGGTAGTCCTAGAGATAGGGATTCTAATTCTATGGACAAGGTGCTGTATAATACAGAGTGGTAGTCATAGAGATAGGGATTCTAATTATATGGACAAGGTGCTGTATAATACAGAGTGGTAGTCATAGAGATAGGGATTCTAATTCTATGGACAAGGTGCTGTATAATACAGAGTGGTAGTCATAGAGATAGGGATTCTAATTCTATGGACAAGGTGCTGTATAATACAGAGTGGTAGTCATAGAGATAGGGATTCTAATTCTATGGACAAGGTGCTGTATAATACAGAGTGGTAGTCATAGAGATAGGGATTCTAATTAAAGTCTCGTGACACCATGTCTAACACATACTCATACTGTGTACACACACAGACCATCTCTCCCTACCTCTGTGTCAGTGTCGTGGTGTTGCAGAGCAAGGAAGGTGTGTGTGGTCTTCAGCAGCAGTAATCAGTAGTCAGGGAGGGGGGGGTGGTTTGTGGTCCTGTGGTGTCCACATACTTTTGTATATTTAGTGTAAGAGAGGGAACAGCATGAGGTGGTATTGGGTGTTCCTCTATAGCCACTGCTCTGATCCTTCACTCTCACACCTCTCTCTCTCTCTCTCTCTCTCTCTCTCTCTCTCTCTCTCTCTCTCTCTCTCTCTCTCTCTCTCTCTCTCTCTCTCTCTCTCTCTCTCTCTCTCTCTCTCTCTCTCTCTCTCTCTCTCTCTCTCTCTCTTTCAGGACACTTCTTTAGTCAGAGGAGAGACAGAGGAGAGACAGAGGAGAGAGAGAGAGACAGGGGAGAGAGAGACAGAGGAGAGAGAGAGAGAGAGAGAGAGATAGGAGAGAGAGAGACAGAGGAGAGAGAGAGAGAGAGAGAGAGAGAGAGAAGAGAGAGAGAGAGAGAGAGAGAGAGAGAGAGAGAGAGGGATTGAAAAAAGAGAGGTGGAGAAATAAAGCGATTGATAGAGGAGAAAGGAATATCTAAAAGTTTGAGTGAGTGAGTGAGTGAGTTTGAGAGAGTGAGTGAGTGAGTGAGTGAGTGAGTTTGAGAGAGTGAGTGAGTTTGAGAGAGTGAGTGAGTGAGTGAGTGAGTGAGTGAGTTTGAGAGAGTAAGTGAGTGAGTGAGTGAGTTTGAGAGAGTGAGTGAGTGAGTGAGTGAGTGAGTGAGTGAGTGAGTGAGTGAGTTTGAGAGAGTGAGTGAGTGAGTGAGTGAGTGAGTGAGTGAGAGAGTGATGGTGTACCTGCCATTTATAATCCAGAGAGTGCCATTTCAATGATCTCTACTACAGCTCTGACTGTCAGGGAGGTGAATCAAGGTGAAATGAACTGCTGCAGATTATTGGAAAAACAATCACTGAATGAAAAGAAAATCATAAGTATTATTCTTCATGAAAAGGAATGGGAGCTACACTACACACACACACACACACAGCTTTGTTTTCATGAAATTTGTAAAAATGTTTGACCATTAAAAATCCTATTTTCCCTAACCCCTAAATCTAACCCCCAAAACCCTAACCCTTAGTCTTAAAATAGCACTTGAACAAATTCAGGACCTGAAAAAAGTCGTGACTTTTCAACAAAGTTCTTGTTTTCCTACCTTTTCAGGACATTAAGGGGAATGTTAGGACATTGTGGTGGAATGTTAGGACATTGTGGTGGAATGTTAGGACATTGGGGTCCTGATAATGTAGGAAAACAAGTACACGCAAGCACACATACACACATTCACACACACACACATTCACACACACACACACACACACATTCACACACACACACATAAGCACACACACACATACTCACACATTGCTTCAGACATGTCCAAGCCCAGGGATATGATGTAGTGAGGCATCAGACCCAGTGGTCATTAAACTTGTATGTTCTCCTTTAACTATTGAAGACAACCTTCCCTCGGTTATGACAGCTAGATTGGTTTACTTCTGTCTGAGCAACACAGCGTGCAGCAACAGGGAAGTCTTTCCTAATGTGAATTCAACTAGAGCCAAGCTCAATAATTTAAACACAACAAAACAACGAGGGGATGTGGGTGGGGGGGGGGGCAGTGGGGGCAGTTTATACAATCTTTAAAACATTACAATACATTCACAACAGATTTCACAACATATTAAGTGTGCCCCCTCAGCCCCCTACTCTAATACCACATATCTACAACACAATATCCATGTGTACGTGTGTGTATAGTGCGTATGTTATCGTGTGTGTGTATGCATGTGTCTGTTCCTATGTTTGTGTTGCTTCACAGTCCCCGTTGTTCCATAAGGTGTATTTTTATCTGTTTTTTTAAAATCTAATTTTACTGCTTGCATGAGTTACTTGATGTGAAATAGAGTTCCATGTAGTCATGGCTCTATGTTCTACTGTGCACTTCCCATAGTCTGTTCTGGACTTGGGGACTGTGAAGAGACCTCTGGTGGCATGTCTTGTGGGGTATGCATGGGTGTCTGAGCTGTGTGCCAGTAGTTCAGATCTCTGAATCTCTGAGTTTGTCACGTGACTTCCGTCTCGCTTCCGCATTGTCTCCGTGCTGCTCTGCTGTTTGTTGCTACTTGGCTACCTGCCAAACTATTCACGTTTTACTTTTAATAAACGTTTAATCAATCTCTGTGTTCAACAAATTTACCAACTTTTTAGTTTTGTCCTCACTCATCTTTTTTCGTTAAACTTTTTCACCCCGGACGTTTATCCCGAGACAGAAGAGTCATTTTCCTGTGCGCTCTAGCTGCCAACTTTACGTTATTTTCCTTTTTTCCATCGCAACTTTTTTCCCTTATTCAACTTTTTCACTCCGGACGCTTTATCTGGACATGGTTCATCAACATCTTCAACAGCCGAAGCTAAGTAGTAACATTAACATGATGTCTTCTAATTGCAGTCGCTGTACTCATAATATACAGGAGAATTCTCGCCTTACGGCGAGAATAGCTGTGCTACAAGCCCAGCTTCAGACGCAATCGTTAGGCAAGGGTAATATCAGTGTAGGAAAGGAAGAAACAGCGTCTGTGCCACCAGTAAGTACAGACAGTAACGTTAGTATAAATCCCCCCGCACAGTCCCCGCAGCCGGACAACTTTCTCATGGCTTCTGGAGGGAAATACTGTTGGAATGCTCAACCGGTGTCGCTCATTCAGCCGACAGAAACCTTCAACCGGTTTTCCCCATTATGTAGCGAGTCGGAGTCTGAGTCTGAGTCTTCTCTAGTCTCTACTCCTCCCGTTACGGGGTCTGAGACTCCGAAGGCTCCCACCATTAGCTCTGACAAATTGAAAACCCTAGTCATTGGCGACTCCATTACCCGCAGTATTAGACTTAAACGAATCACCCAGCGATCATACACTGTTTACCAGGGGGCAGGGCTACCGACGTTAAGGCTAATCTAAAGATGGTGCTGGCTAAAGCTAAAACTGGCGAGTGTAGAGAGTATAGAGATATTGTTATCCACGTCGGCACCAACGATGTTAGGATGAAACAGTCAGAGGTCACCAAGTGCAACATAGCTTCAGCGTGTAAATCAGCTAGAAAGATGTGTCGGCATCGAGTAATTGTCTCTGGCCCCCTCCCAGTTAGGGGAAGTGATGAGCTCTACAGCAGAGTCTCAGCACTCAATCGCTGGTTGAAAACTGTTTTCTGCCCCTCCCAAAAGATAACATTTGTGGATAATTGGCCCTCTTTCTGGGACTCACCCACAAACAGGACCAAGCCTGACCTGCTGAGGAGTGACGGACTCCATCCTAGCCGGAGGGGTGCTCTCCTCTTATCTACCAACATAGATAGGGCTCTAACTCCTCTAGCCCCACAGTGAAATAGGGTGCAGGCCAGGCAGCAGGCTGTTAGCCAACCTGCCAGCTTAGTGGAGTCTGCCAATAGCATAGTCAGTGTAGTCAGCTCAGCCATACCCATTGAGACTGTGTCTGTGCCTCGACCTAGGTTGGGCAAAACTAAACATGGTGGTGTTCACCCTAGCAATCTTATTAGGATAAAGACCTCCTCCATTCCTGCCATTATTGAAAGAGATCGTGATACCTCACATCTCAAAATAGGGTTACTTAATGTTAGATCCCTCACTTCAAAGGCAGTCATAGTCAATGAACTAATCACTGATCATAATCTTGATGTGATTGGCCTGACTGAAACATGGCTTAAGCCTGATGAATTTGCTGTGTTAAATGAGGCCTCCCCTCCTGGTTACACTAGTGACCATATTCCCCGTGCATCCCGCAAAGGCGGAGGTGTTGCTAACATTTACGATAGCAAATTTCAATTTACAAAAAAAAAATGGCGTTTTCATCTTTTGAGCTTCTAGTCATGAAATCTATGCAGCCTACTCAATCACTTTTATAGCTACTGTTTACAGGCCTCCTGGGCCATATACAGCGTTCCTCTCTGAGTTTCCTGAATTCCTATCAGACCTTGTAGTCATAGCAGATCATATTCTAATTTTTGGTGATTTTAATATTCACATGGAGAAGTCCACAGACCCACTCCAAAAGTCTTTCGGAGCCATTATCGACTCAGTGGGTTTTGTCCAACATGTCTCTGGACCTACTCACTGCCACAGTCATACTCTGGACCTAGTTTTGTCCCATGGAATAAATGTTGTAGATCTTAATGTTTTTCCACAAAATCCTGGACTATCGGACCACCATTTTATTACGTTTGCAATCGCAACAAATAATCTGCTCAGACCCCAACCAAGGAGCATCAAAAGTCGTGCTATAAATTCTCAGACAACACAAAAATTCATTGATGCCCTTCCAGACTCCTTCTGCCTACCCAAGGACGTCAGAGGACAAAAATCAGTTAACCACTTAACTGAGGAACTCAATTTAACCTTGCACAATACCCTAGATGCAGTTGCACCACTAAAAACGAAAGACATTTGTCATAAGAAACTAGCTCCCTGGTATACAGAAAATACCCGAGCTTTGAAGCAAGCTTCCAGGAAATTGGAACGGAAATGGCGCCACACCAAACTGGAAGTCTTCCGACTAGCTTGGAAAGACAGTACCGTGCAGTACCGAAGAGCCCTCACTGCTGCTCGATCATCCTACTTTTCCAAATTAATCGAGGAAAATAAGAACAATCCAAAATTTATTTTTGATACTGTTGCAAAGCTAACTAAAAAGCAGCATTCCCCAAGAGAGGATGGTTTTCACTTCAGCAGTGATAAATTCATGAACTTCTTTGAGGAAAAGATCATGACCATTAGAAAGCAAATTACGGACTCCTCTTTGAATCTGCGTATTCCTCCAGGGCTTAGCTGTCCTGGATCTGCACAGCTCTGCGAGGGCCTGGGATCGGGAGAGACACTTAAGTGTTTTAGTACTATATCTCTTGACACAATGATGAAAATAATCATGGCCTCTAAACCTTCAAGCTGCATACTGGATCCTATTCCTACTAAACTGCTGAAGGAGCTGCTTCCTGTGCTTGGCCCTCCTATGTTGAACATAATAAACAGCTCTCTATCCACCGGATGTGTACCAAACTCACTAAAAGTGGCAGTGATAAAGCCTCTCTTGAAAAAGCCAAACCTTGACCCGGAAAATATAAAAAACTATCGGCCTATATCGAATCTTCCATTCCTCTCAAAAATTTTAGAAAAAGCTGTTGCGCAGCAACTCACTGCCTTTCTGAAGACAAACAATGTATACGAAATGCTTCAGTCTGGTTTTAGACCCCATCATAGCACTGAGACTGCACTTGTGAAGGTGGTAAATGACCTTTTAATGGCGTCAGACCGAGGCTCTGCATCTGTCCTCGTGCTACTAGACCTTAGTGCTGCCTTTGACACCATCGATCACCACATTCTTTTGGAGAGACTGGAAACCCAAATTGGTCTACACGGACAAGTTCTGGCCTGGTTTAGATCCTACCTGTCGGAAAGATATCAGTTTGTCTCTGTGAATGGTCTGTCCTCCGACAAATCAACTGTACATTTCGGTGTTCCTCAAGGTTCCGTTTTAGGACCACTATTGTTTTCACTATATATTTTACCTCTTGGGGATGTTATTCGAAAACATAATGTTAACTTTCACTGCTATGCGGATGACACACAGCTGTACATTTCAATGAAGCATGGTGAAGCCCCAAAATTGCCCTCGCTAGAAGCCTGTGTTTCAGACATAAGGAAGTGGATGGCTGAAAACTTTTTACTTTTAAACTCGGACAAAACAGAGATGCTTGTTCTAGGTCCCAAGAAACAAAGAGATCTTCTGTTAAATCTGACAATTCATCTTGATGGTTGTAAAGTCGTCTCAAATAAAACTGTGAAGGACCTAGGCGTTACTCTTGACCCTGATCTCTCTTTTGACGAACATATCAAGACTGTTTCAAGGACAGCTTTTTTCCATCTACGTAACATTGCAAAAATCAGAAATTTTCTGTCCAAAAATGATGCAGAAAAATTAATCCATGCATTTGTTACTTCTAGGTTAGACTACTGCAATGCTCTATTTTCCGGCTACCCGGATAAAGCACTAAATAAACTTCAGTTAGTGCTAAATACGGCTGCTAGAATCCTGACTAGAACCAAGAAATTTGATCATATTACTCCAGTGCTAGCTTCCCTACACTGGCTTCCTGTTAAGGCAAGGGCTGATTTCAAGGTTTTACTGTTAACCTATAAAGCGTTACATGGGCTTGCTCCTACCTATCTTTCCGAGTTGGTCCTGCCGTACATACCAATACGTACGCTACGGTCACAAGACGCAGGCCTCCTAATTGTCCCTAGAATTTCTAAGCAAACAGCGGGAGGCAGGGCTTTCTCCTATAGATCTCCATTTTTATGGAACAGTCTGCCTACCCATGTGAGAGACGCAGACTCGGTCTCAACCTTTAAGTCTTTACTGAAGACTTATCTCTTCAGTAGGTCATATGATTGAGTGTAGTCTGGCCCAGGAGTGTGAAGGTGAACGGAAAGGCTGGAGCAACGAACAGCCCTTGCTGTCTCTGCCGGGCCGGTTCCCCTCTCCACTGGGGTTCTCTGCCTCTAACCCTGTTGCAGGGGCTGAGTCACTGGCCTGCTGGTGCTCTTTCATGCCGTCCCTGGGGGGTGCGTCACTTGAGTGGGTTGAGTTACTGACGTGATCTTCCTGTCTGGGTTGGCGCCCTCCCCCCTTGGTTTGTGCTGTGGTGGAGACCTCTGTGGGCTATACTCGGCCTTGTCTCAGGATTGTAAGTTGGTGGTTGGGGATATCCCTCTAGTGGTGCGGGGGCTGTGCTTTGGCGGAGTGGGTGGGGTTATATCCTTCCTGTTTGGCCCTGTCCGGGGTTTCTTCGGATGGGGCCACAGTGTCTCCGGACCGCTCCTGTCTCAGCCTCCAGTATTTATGCTGCAGTAGTTTATGTGTCGGGGGCTGGGGTTAGTTGGTTATACCTGGAGTACTTCTCCTGTCTTATCCAGTGTCCTGTGTGAATTTAAGTATGCTCTCTCTAATTCTCTCGTTCTCTCTTTCTCTCTGAGAACCTGAGCCCTAGGACCATACGTCAGGACTACCGGGCATGATGACACCTTGCTGTCCCCAGTCCGCCTGGCCTTGCTGCTATTCCAGTTTCAACTGTTCTGCCTGCGGCTACGAAACCCCCTACCTGTCCCAGACCTGCTGTTTTCAACTCTAAATGATCGGCTATGAAAAGCCAACTGAGAGACCTGAGCCCTAGGACCATACGTCGGGACTACCGGCCGTGGTGACTCCTTGCTGTCCCCAGTCCGCCTGGCCTTGCTGCTATTCCAGTTTAAACTGTTCTGCCTGCGGTTATGGAACCCCTACCTGTCCCAGACCTGCTGTTTTAAACTCTAATGATCGGCTATGAAAAGCCAACTGAGATTTATTCCTGATTATTATTTGACCATGCTTGTCACTTATGAACATTTTTGAACATCTTGGCATGGTTCTGTTATAATCTCCACCCGGCACAGCCAGAAGAGGACTGGCCACCCCTCATAGCCTGGTTCCTCTCTAGGTTTCTTCCTAGGTTTTGCCTTTCTAGGGAGTTTTTCCTAGCCACCGTGCTTCTACACCTGCATTACTAGCTGTTTGGGGTTTTAGGCTGGGTTTCTGTACAGCACTTCGAGATATTAGCTGATGTAAGAAGGGCTATATAAAATAAAATTGATTGATTGATTGATTGAGTTCAAACAGACAGCTCGGTGCATTCAACGTCAATACCTCTCACAAATACAAGTAATGATGAAGGCAATCTCTCCTCCACTTTGAGCCAGGAGAGATTGACATGCATATTATTAATGTTAGCTCTCTGTGTACATCTAAGGGCCAGCCGTGCTGCCCTGTTCTGAGCCAATTGCAATTTTCCTAAGTTCCTCTTTGTGGCACCTGACCACACGACTGAACAGTAGTCCAGGTGCGACAAAACTAGGGCCTGTAGGACCTGCCTTGTTGATAGTGCTGTTAAGAAGGCAGAGCTGCGCTTTATTGTGGATAGACTTCTCCCCATCTTAGCTACTGTTGTATCAATATGTTTTGACCATGACAGTTTACAATCCAGGGTTACTCCAAGCAGTTTAGTCACCTCAACTTGCTCAATTTCCACATTATTCATTACAAGATTTAGTTGAGGTTTAGGGTTTAGTGAATGATTTGTCCCAAATACAATGCTTTTAGTTTTTGAAATATTTAAGACTAACTTATTCCTTGCCACCCATTCTGACACTAACTGCAGCTCTTTGTAAAGTGTTGCAGTCATTTCAGTCGCTGTAATAGCTGACGTGTATAGTGTTGAGTCATCCGCATACATAGACACACTGGCTTTACTCAAAGCCAGTGGCATGTCGTTAGTAAAGATTGAAAAAAGTATGGGGCCTAGACAGCTGCCCTGGGGAATTCCTGATTCTACCTGGATTATGTTGGATAGGCTTCCTTTAAAGAACACCCTCTGTTTTCTGTTAGACAAGTAACTCTTTATCCACAATATAGCACAGGGTGTAAAGCCATAACACATACGTTTTTCCAGCAGCAGACTATGATTGATAATGTCAAAAGCCGCACTGAAGTCTAACAAAACAGTCCCCACAATTTTTTATCATCAATTTCTATCAGCCAATCATGAGTCATTTGTGTAAGTGCTGTGCCTGTTGAAAGTCCTTCCCTATAAGCCTGCTGAAAAATCAAATCAAATCAAATGTTATTTGCCACATGCGCCGAATACAACAGGTGAAATGCTTACTTACAAGCCCTTAACCGACCATGCAGTTTTAAGAAAAATAAGTGTAGAGATAGCCTGCAGAGCTCTATCGTACTATCCAGGTCTGTGCCCAAACAGTTTGAGCTTCTACTGCTAAAAATCCACCTTTTCAGAAATAAGTCTCTCACTGTTGCCGCTTGCTACAGACCCCCCTCAGCCTCGAGCTGTGCCCTGGACACCATATGTGAACTGATTGCCCCCCATCTATCCTCAGAGTTCGTACTGCTTGGTGACGTAAACTGTGATATGCTTAACACCCCGGCTAACCTACAATCTAAACTAGATGCCCTCAATCTCACACAAATTATCAACGAACCTACCAGGTACAACCCAAAATCTGTAAACATGGGCACCCTCATAGATATCATCCTGACAAATTTACCCTCTAAATACACCTCCACTGTCTTCAACCAGGATCTCAGCGATCACTGCCTTATTGCCTGCGTCCGTAATGGGTCCGCGATCAAACGACCACCCCTCATCACTGTCAAACGCTCCCTAAAACACTTTAGCGAGCAGGCCTTTCTAATTGACCTGGCCCGGGTATCCTGGATGGATATTTACCTAATTCTGTCAGTAGAGGATGCCTGGTTGTTCTTTAAAAGTGCTTTCCTCTCAATCTTAAATAAGCATGAACCATTCAAAAAATTCAGAACTAAGAACAGATATAGCCCCTGGTTCTCCTCAGACTTGACTGCCCTTGACCAGCACAAAAACATCCTGTGGCGTACTGCATTAGCATCGAACAGCCCCCGCGATATGCAACTTTTTAGGGAAGTCAGGAACCAATATACACAATCAGTTAGAAAAGCAAAGGCTAACTTTTTCAAACAGAAATTTGCATCCTGTAGCACTAACTCCAAAAAGTTTTGGGACACTGTAAAGTCCATGGAAAATAAGAGCACCTCCTCCCAACTGCCCACTGCACTGAGGCTAGGAAACACTGTCACCACCGATAAATCTACAATAATCGAGAATTTCAACAAGCATTTTGCTATGGCTGGCCATGCTTTCCACCTGGCTACCACTACCCCGGCCACCAGCTCTGCACCCTCCGCTGCAACTTGCCCATGTCCCCCCCGCTTCTCCTTCACACAAATTCAGATAGCTGATGTTCTGAAAGAGCTAAAAAATCTGGACCCCTACAAATCAGCTGGGCTAGACAATCTGGACCCTTTCTTTCTAAAATTAGCCGCCGAAATTGTCGCAACCCCTATTACTAGCCTGTTCAACCTCTCTTTCGTAACGTCTGAGATCCCCAGAGATTGGAAAGCTGCCGCGGTCATCCCCCTCTTCAAAGGGGGTGACACTCTAGATCCTAACTGTTATAGACCTATATCCATCCTGCCCTGCCTTTCGAAAGTATTTGAAAGCCAAGTTAACAAACAGATCACCGACCATTTCAAATCCCACTGTACCTTCTCTGCTATGCAATCCGGTTTTCGATCTGGTCATGGGTGCACCTCAGCCACGCTCAAGGTCCTAAACGATACTAAAAACGCGATCGATAAAAGACAGTACTGCGCAGCCGTCTTCATCGACCTGGCCAAGGCTTTCGACTCTGTCAACCACCGCATTCTTATTGGCAGACTAAATAGCCTTGGTTTCTCTAATGACTGCCTCGCCTGGTTCACCAACTACTTCTCAGATAGAGTTCAATGTGTCAAATCGGAGGGCCTGTTGTCTGGACCTCTGGCCGTCTCTATGGGGTGCCACAGGGTTCAATTCTCGGGCTGACTCTATTCTCTGTGTATATCAATGATGTCGCTCTTGCTGCTGGTGATGCTCGGATCCACCTCTATGCAGACGACACCATTTTGTATACATCTGGCCCTTCATTGGACACTGTGTTAACAAACCTCCAAACGAGCTTCAATGCCATACAACACTCCTTCCGTAGCCTCCAACTGCTCTTAAACACTAGTAAAACTAAATGCATGCTCTTCAACCGAACGCTGCTTGCACCCGCCCACCCGACTAGAATCACTACTCTCGGCGGGTCTGACCTAGAGTATGTGGACAACTACAAATACCTAGGTGTCTGGTTAGACTGTAAACTCTCCTTCCAGACTCACATTAAGCATCTCCAATCAAAAGTTAGATCTAGAATCGGCTTCCTATTTCGCAACAAAGCCTCCTTCACTCATGCTGCCAAACATGCCCTCGTAAAACTGAATATCCTACCGATCCTTGACTTCGGCGATGTCATTTACAAAATAGCCTCCAACACCCTACTCAGCAAATTGGATGTAGTCTATCACAGTGCCATCCGTTTTGTCACCAAAGCCCCATATACTACCCACCATTGTGACCTGTACGCTCTTGTTGGCTGGCCCTCACTACATATTCGTCGCCAAACCCACTGGCTCCAGGCCATCTATAAATCACTGCTAGGCAAATCCCTGTCTTATCTTAGCTCACTGGTCACCATAGCAACACCCACCCGTAGTCTGTGCTCCAGCAGGTATATCTCACTGGTCATCCCCAAAGCCAACACCTCCTTTGGCCGCCATTCCTTCCAGTTCTCTGCTGCCAATGACTGGAACGAACTGCAAAATTCTCTGAAGCTGGAGACTCTTATCTCCCTCACTAACTTTAAGCGTCAGTTGTCAGAGCAGCTTACCGATCACTGCACCTGTACACAGCCTTTCTGAAATTAGCCCACCCAACTACCTCATCCCCATATTGTTATTTATTTTGCTCATTTGCACCCCAGTATCTCTATTTGCACATCATCTTTTGCACATCTATCATTCCAGTATTATACGAAATTGTAACTATTTTGCACTATGGCCTATTTATTGCCTTACCTCAATTAACTTACTACATTCGCACACACTGTATATATATTTTCTGTTGTATTTTTGACTTCATGTTTTGTTTACCCCATATGTAACTCTGTGTTGTTTTTATCGCACTGCTTTGCTTTATCTTGGCCAGGTCGCAGTTGTAAATGAGAACTTGTTCTCAACTGGCTTACCTGGATAAATAAAGGTGAAATAAATAAAATAAGTAAAGAAATAGATAAGTAAAAAATAAAAATAACAAATAATTAAAAAGCAGCTGTCACGATCGTCATTAGATGAAGCGGACCAAGGCTCAGCGTGATATGCGTACATACTTTATTAAATGTACAACACGAACCAAAACAACAAAACAAACGATACGTGAAGTCCTGGGTTGAACACAAACCTTCCGGAACAAGATCCCACAAAATAACAGTGCCAAACAGGCTGCCTAAGTATGGTCCCCAATCAGAGACAACAAGCTACAGCTGCCTCTGATTGGGAACCACCCTGGCCAACATAGAAATACATAAACTAGAACGCAAACCTAGAAAACTAAACAATAGAAAATCCACACCCTGACTCAACATGTAATAGTCCCCAGAGCCAGGGCGTGACAGCAGCAGTAAAATAAAATAACAGTAGGGAGGCTATATACAGGGGTACCGGTACAGAGTCAATGTGCAGGAGCACAGGTTAGTTGAGGTAATTGAGGCAATATGTACATGTGGGTAGAGTTAAAGTGACTATGCATAGATAATAAACAGAGAGTAGCAGCAGTGTGAAAGAGGGGGTGGGGTGGGGGGACAATGCAAATAGTCCGGGTAGCCATGATTAGCTGTTCAGGAGTCTTATGGTTTGGGGGTTGAAGCTGTTAAGAAACCTTTTGGACCTTCCTGATGTTGCCTGTAATCCATGGCTTCTGGTTGGGGTATGTACGTACGGTCACTGTGGGGATGACATCATCGATGCACTTATTGATGAAGCCAGTGACGGATGTGGTGTACTCCTCAATGCCATCGGAAGAATCCCGGAACATATTCTAGTCTGTGCTAGCAAAACAGTCCTGTAGCTTAGCATCTGCATCATCTGACCACTTCCTTATTAACCGAGTCACTGGTGCGTCCTGCTTTAGTATTTGCTTATAAGCAGGAATCAGGAGGATAGAATTATGGTCAGATTTGCCTGACTCAGTCCTTCCCTATAAGCGTGCTGAAAGTCTGTTGTCAATTTGTTTACTGTAAAAAAGCATTGTATCTGGTCAAACACAAGTTTGCAAAGGGTTGGTAACAGGCTGATGGGTCGGCTATTAGAGCCAGTAAAGGGAGCTTTGCTATTCTTAGGAAAGGGAAATTACTTTTGCTTCCCTCCAGGCCTGAGGGCACACACTTTCTAGTAGGCTTAAATTGAAGATATGGCAAATAGGAGTGGCAATATTGTCAGCTATTATCCTCAGTAATTTTCCATCCAAGTTGTCAGACCCTGCTGGCTTGTCATTGTTGATAGAAAACATTAATTTTTTCACCTCTTCCACACTCACTTTACGGAATTCAAAATTACAATGCTTGTATTTCATAATTTGGTGAGATATACTTGGATGTGTAGTGTCAGCGTTTGTTGCTGGCATGTCATGCCTAAGTTTGCTAATCTTGCCAATGAAAAAATCATTAAAGTAGTTGGCATTATCAGTGGGTTTTGTGATGAATGAGCCATCCGATTCAATGAATGATGGAGCGGAGTTTACCTTTTTGCCCAAAATGTCATTTAAGGTGCTCCAAAGCTTTTTACTATCATTCTTTATGTCATTTATCTTTGTTTCATAGTGTTGTTTCTTCTTCTTTTTATTCAGTTTAGTCACATAATTTCTCAATTTGCAGTATGTTTACCAATCGGTTGAGCAGCCAGACTTATTTCAATCAATCAATCAATCAAATGTTATTTATAAAGCCCTTTTTACATGTCACAAAGTGCTATACAGAAACCCAGCCTAAAAAAAAAAAACAGTAATCAATGCAGATGTAGAAGCACGGTGGCTAGGAAAAACTCCCTAGAAAGGCAGAAACCTAGGAAGAAACCTAGAGAGGAACCAGGCTCTGAGGGGTGGCCAGTCCTCTTCTGGCTGTGCTGGGTGGAGATTATAACAGTACATGGCCATGAAGGTCAGATTTTTCTCCAAGATGTTCAAATGTTCATAGAGGACCAGTAGGGTCAAATAATAATCACAGTGGTTGTAGAGGTTGCAACAGGTCAGTATATCAGGAGTAAATTTCACATTTATAGGTTGAAATAGCAGGTGCGGTAGAGAGAGAGAGTTGAAAACAGCAGGTCTGGGACAAGGTATCACGTCCGGTGAACAGGTCAGGGTTCCATAGCCGCAGGCAGAAGAGTGGAAACTGGAGCAGCAGCACGACCAGGTGGATTGGGAACAGCAAGGAGTCATCAGGCCAGGTAGTCCTGAGGCATGGTCCTAGGGCTCAGGTCCTCCGGGATGGGAGGGAGAGAGGGAGAGAGAGCTCAAAGACATTGCTCCTGCATTTTTCAACTTGTTTTTACAAAAAATATAGATTTAGAGTTAGATCAACTTGGATATTTTGGCAGGGACATATACAGGATGCTACCCTCCAGGGACATATACAGGATGCTACCCTCCACAGGAACAGATACAGGATGCTACCCTCCACAGGGACATATACAGGATGCTACCCTCCACAGGGACATATACAGGATGCTACCCTCCACAGGGACATATACAGGATGCTACCCTCCACAGGGACATATACAGGATGCTACCCTCCACAGGGACATATACAGGATGCTACCCTCCCCAGGGACATATACAGGATGCTACCCTCCACAGGGACATATACAGGATGCTACCCTCCACAGGAACAGATACAGGATGCTACCCTCCACAACATAACCTTCACTCCAAACCAAAAGTCCAAACCTACAACCTGATTTTGGACGGAATTACCTGGAAGGCTTGTTAGTACAAAGAGATACAACTGCAATTAGCACTGACGTGTGAAGTGAGAGGTGTCAAAGCCCTTGAGCCCAACAATGGCAGGAGAGTCGCACAGTCTACCCCAACCAAATGGAGGCCTTAGAAGCACCCCCCTGCTGTTCAGAGGTCATTAAAATACAGTACCCTCTGAATGTAAAGAATGATAAGACACGAAAAGAGTACAAAATGAAGCTCCTTATGGGAAATCAGGAGACACTTTTTGCTGACTTTTATACAAATGGGAACATAAGCAACCTTATCTTCCACACAGACCATCCCCTGGCATGGCACAGTGCTATACTAGCACACTACCCCTCTGTTAGCGATGGGTGGAAACTCAGGATACTAGACAACGAGGACTCTGAGTCGTTGTAACGAGAATTCTATCTCTAATACTCAAACTTTGAATAATCCCCAGAGGGTGTAAGACTCTAGTTAAGAATAAATTAAACAAATTGTCCAGTCTGCAGTGGATCAGCCATTTTATTCAGAGTTCCCTCCCGCTCAAAACACACACAGCCTTTTTATATGCGTTCACACAAAGGAACTTTGCTCCGCCCACCTTGAGGCGGCCTGTGACCTTCCACAGTCTAGTTTTCAGCATTTTCTAGGTCCCCTCTTACTATGGTATGTTGGCTTCAAGCAATTTCTACCCAGATTCCCTGTTAGTGGTTTTATTGTCTTATTCAAATACAGTTTACACATTTATACCGTATTTGGGGTGAAATCCTTTAGTCATTATTTTTAATATACAAATTAATCTATCAGTCATCTAATATAAATCTCTATACATCTGGAACAGTATTGGTACAGGGCAACACCAAACAGTTCCAGCTGGACTTTCACCTAATCAAAGAAATAGCTCAGCAGGAGAAGCTCTCCCTTGAGAAAGATACCCCAACCCCGAGCGGGTCAGACCAGACCTCTTCATTAAATAACCCCACAGAGCAACCCCAAGTGGAAAGTCAACTTCCCAGCACAGAGTACTACTCCCTCATTGAAATGAAGGATACATTCACCCAGCTGGAGTTAAGGCAGGTGGAGCTGGAACAGCAGGTGAACACACTCCAGTCAGCACAGACCCAGACAACAGTCCAGCACAACAACACCCCTTTAACTAGACCTGGAGAGCTGGAGGTAGAGAGAGACATGTCTGCACTCTGGACTGTGGTGAGACAACTTCAACAGGAGAAAGAGCAGGAGCAGGAGAAGAACAGAGCACTAGAGGAGAGGATCAGAGTGCTGGAGGAGAAGGTGAGAACGATGACGGGTGACAGAGAACAACCCATTAGAGAGCTGGCCACCCCCGCAGAGAAGCCAGCAGAACAGCCCACCTCAGACCCTGACCATAGCCTCGACATCACAGCCAGACAAAGAAATGAAGAACCCCAAGCCCAGGGGATCACACCCCCTCTGAGCACCCCCCCCTGTCAGCCACCCTGATAGCCCTCATGACGCCCCCCCCACACCCACTGAGGATATACACAAGTCCAGATTGTACTCCTTATGGATTCAAACGGGAAATACACACAAGAAAACAAACTCTTACCCAAACACACAGTGTCTAAACTCTGGTGTCCAAACACCCAGCGCGCCCTAGACCTTCTGTCTGAGGACCGACTAGGATCACCCAGCCACATAATAATACACACAGGCACAAACGACCTGAGAGCACAGCAGGAAAGGGTGGCCACAGCACTCAAGGGAGTGATAGAAAAAGCTTCTTCTACTTTCCCCAACGCACAAGTGGTTATCTCAACCCTGCTACCACGAAAATACTTCCACCCTGCTACCATACTGCAGGTAAACGCAAGTATTTCCTGTGACTGTGCATCAAAACTAAACGTCTACCTGGCCCACCACTCCACCCTGGACGTGAACAGCCTTCACGACCAGATCCACCTATACAAGGCAGCAGTGCCCACCTTCGCCCGGACCCTAAAGGATATCGCCCTCAACCGCAGACCCAACACCTCACACAGGAGCAACAGATCAACAGACACCCCGCCCAGACCAGCGAGACACTCTCCCCCCGACCTACACATAGAGGACCCCCGCCGAGAGGACCTACATCCAGACCACAGCACCATCAGCCACATCTACACCCCCCACCCCCACCAATTAACACCCCCCCCAAGTCAACCATGCCCACACCCCATTTAGGCCCCCTCAGATCAGACCTATTCCCCTCCTACACACCCCATGCCCCCCACTCCCGCAAAGAGGGCCTCAACATGAAAGTCACACATACACCCAGGCCGTGAGCAGGCAAACAGGCCCAACCCCCACTCTTACACTAGCCCAAGCCAATGGCATGTACTAGATGCTCAGCAGGCTCTGCTCACACTTACTGGCCTGAAGCCAAACCACACGACCAACAACATTAGACACTTTATGGAACACAAAGCCTTCACTATCTCATCCTGGAATATCCAAGGCCTGAGGTCATCTGCCTTTGGCCTAAAGAGCAGGAACCTGGACTTCACCAAAGAAATCGGAAATACAGACATTGTCATCCTACAAGAAACATGGTATAGAGGAGACGGACACACTGGTTGCCCTCTAGGTTACAGAGAGCTGGAAGTCTCATCCACCAAACTACCAGGTGTGAAACAGGGAAAGGACTCAGGGGGTATGCTAATTTGGTTTAGAGCAGACCTAACTCACTCTATTAAATTAATCAAAACAGGAACATTTTACATTTGGCTATAAATTCAAAAGGAAATGATCTCAACAGAGAGAAATGTCCTCCTGTGTGCTACCTATATCCCCCCACTAGAATCCCCATACTTTAATGAAGACAGCTTCTCCATCCTGGAGGAGGAAATCAATCATTTCCAGACCCAGGGACATGTACTAGTCTGTGGCGACCTAAATGCCAGAACTGGACAAGAACCTGACAACCTCAGCACACAGGGGGACAAACACCTACCTGGAGATGACAGCATTCCCTCCCCAATCTGCCCCCCTAGGCACAACTACGACAACATAACCAACAAAAACGGGTCACAACTCATGCATCTCTGTCGCACACTGGGTATGTACATAGTCAATGGTAGGCTTCGAGGGGACTCCTATGGTAGGTACACATATAGCTAATCTCTTGGCAGTAGTACTGTAGACTACTTTATCACTGACCTCAACCCAGAGTCTCTCAGAGCGTTCACAGTCAGCCCACTGACACCCCTATCAGATCACAGCAAAATCACAGTCTACTTGAACAGAGCAATCCTCAATCATGAGGCATCAAAGCCAAAGGAACTGAATAATATTAAGAAATGCTATAGATGGAAGGAAAGTAGTGTTGAAACCTACCAAAAAACTATTAGGCAACAACAAATTCAATCCATTCTAGACAACTTCCTGGACAAAACGTTCCACTGTAATAGTGAAGGTGTAAATTTGGCAGTAGAAAACCTAAACAGTATATTTGACCTCTCAGCTTTCCTATCAAATCTAATAATCTGTAACAGAAAACCGAAGAAAAGAAACAACAGTGACAAATGGTTTGATGAAGAATGCAAAAACCTAAGAAAGAAATTGAGAAACCTATCCAACCAAAAACATAGAGACCCAGAAAACCTGAGCCTACGCCTTCACTATGGTGAATCACTAAAACAATACAGAAATACACCACTGAAAAATAAGGAACAGCATGTCAGAAATCAGCTCAATGTAATTGAAGAATCGATAGACTCTAACCACTTCTGGAAAAATTGGAAAACACTAAACAAACAACAACACGAAGAGTTATCTATCCAAAACGGAGATGTATGGGTAAACCACTTCTCCAATCTTTTTGGCCCTATAACAAAGAATAAACAGCAAAAAAAAATATACATGATCAATTACAAATCTTAGAATCAGTTATTAAAGACTACCAGAACCCACTGGACTTCTCCAATTACATTGAATGAACTACAGGACAAAATACAAACCCTCCAACCCAAAAAGGCCTGTGGTGTTGATGGTATCCTCAATGAAATGATAAAATATACAGACCACAAATTCCAATTGGCTATACTTAAACTCTTTAACATCATCGTTAGCTCTGGCATCTTCCCCAATATTTGGAACCAAGGACTGATCACCCCAATCCACAAAAGTGGAGACAAATTTGACCCCAATAACTACCGTGGGATATGCGTCAACAGCAACCTTGGGAAAATCCTCTGCATTATCATTAACAGCAGACTAGTTCATTTCCTCAGTGAAAACAATGTACTGAGCAAATGTCAAATTGGCTTTTTACCAAATTACTGTACGATAGTCCACGTATTCACCCTGCACACCCTAATTGACAAACAAACAAACCAAAACAAAGCAGTCTTCTCATGCTTTGTTGATTTCAAAAAAGCTTTTGACTCAATTTGGCATGAGGGTCTGCAATACAAATTGATGGAAAGTGGGGTTGGGGGAAAAACATACAACATTATAAAATCCATGTACACAAACAACATGTGTGTGGTTAAAATTGGCAAAAAACACACACATTTCTTTCCACAGGGCCGTGGGGTGAGATGGGGATGCAGTTTAAGCCCCACCCTCTTCAACATATACAGTGGGGAAAAAAAGTATTTAGTCAGCCACCAATTGTGCATGTTCTCCCACTTAAAAAGATGAGAGAGGCCTGTAATTTTCATCATAGGTACACGTCAACTATGACAGACAAAATGAGGAAAAAAAATCCAGAAAATCACATTGTAGGATTTTTAATGACTTTATTTGCAAATTATGGTGGAAAATAAGTATTTGGTCAATAACAAAAGTTTCTCAATACTTTGTTATATACCATTTGTTGGCAATGACACAGGTCAAACGTTTTCTGTAAGTCTTCACAAGGTTTTCACACACTGTTGCTGGTATTTTGGCCCATTCCTCCATGCAGATCTCCTCTAGAGCAGTGATGTTTTGGGGCTGTCACTGGGCAACACAGACTTTCAACTCCCTCCAAAGATTTTCTATGGGGTTGAGATCTGGAGACTGGCTAGGCCACTCCAGGACCTTGAAATGCTTCTTACGAAGCCACTCCTTCGTTGCCCGGGCAGTGTGTTTGGGATCATTGTCATGCTGAAAGACCCAGCCACGTTTCATCTTCAATGCCCTTGCTTATGGAAGGAGGTTTTCACTCAAAATCTCACGATACATGGCCCCATTCATTATTTCCTTTACACGGATCAGTCGTCCTGGTCCCTTTGCAGAAAAACAGCCCCAAAGCATGATGTTTCCACCCCCATGCTTCACAGTAGGTATGGTGTTCTTTGGATGCAACTCAGCATTCTTTGTCCTCCAAACACGACGAGTTGAGTTTTTACCAAAAAGTTCTATTTTGGTTTCATCTGACCATATGACATTCTCCCAATCCTCTTCTGGATCATCCAAATGCACTCTAGCAAACTTCAGACGGGCCTGGACATGTACTGGCTTAAGCAGGAGGACACGTCTGGCACTGCAGGATTTGAGTCCCTGGCGGCGTAGTGTGTTACTGATGGTAGGCTTTGTTACTTTGGTCCCAGCTCTCTGCAGGTCATTCACTAGGTCCCCCCGTGTGGTTCTGGGATTTTTGCTCACCGTTCTTGTGATCATTTTGACCCCACGGGGTGAGATCTTGCGTGGAGCCCCAGATCGAGGGAGATTATCAGTGGTCTTGTATGTCTTCCATTTCCTAATAATTGCTCCCACAGTTGATTTCTTCAAACCAAGCTGCTTACCTATTGCAGATTCAGTCTTCCCAGCCTGGTGCAGGTCTACAATTTTGTTTCTGGTGTCCTTTGACAGCTCTTTGGTCTTGGCCATAGTGGAGTTTGGAGTATGACTTTTTGAGGTTGTGGACAGGTGTCTTTTATACTGATAACAAGTTCAAACAGGTGCCATTAATACAGGTAACGAGTGGAGGACAGAGGAGCCTCTTAAATAAGAAGTTACAGGTCTGTGAGAGCCAGAAATCTTGCTTGTTTGTAGGTGACCAAATACTTATTTTCCACCATAATTTGCAAATAAATTCATTAAAAATCCTACAATGTGATTTTCTGGATTTTTTCTCCTCAATTTGCCTGTCATAGTTGACGTGTACCTATGATGAAAATTACAGGCCTCTCTCATCTTTTTAAGTGGGAGAACTTGCACAATTGGTGGCTGACTAAATACTTTTTTCCCCACTGTATATCAACGAATTGGCGAGGGCACTAGAACAGTCTGCAGCACCCAGCCTCACCCTACTAGAATCTGAAGTCAAATGTCTACTGTTTGCTGATGATCTGGTGCTTCTGTCACCAACCAAGTAGGGCCTACAGCAGCACCTAGATTTTCTGCACATATTCTGTCAGACCTGGGCCCTGACAGTACATCTCAGTAAGACATAAATAATGTTGTTCCAAAAAAGGTCCAGTTGCCAGGACTAGAAATACAAATTCCATCTAGACACCTCGGCCTAAACATCAGCGCCACAGGTAACTTCCACAAAGCTGTGAACGATCTGAGAGGCAAGAAGGGCCTTCTATGCCATCAAAAGAACATAACATTTAACATACCAATTAGGATCTGGCTAAAAATACTTGAATCAGTTATAGAACCGATTGCCCTTTATGGTTGTGAGGTCTGGGGTCTGCTCACCAACCAAGATTTCACAAAATGGGACAAACACCAAATTGAGACTGCATGCAGAATTCTGCAAAAATATCCTCAGTGTACAACGAAAAACACCAAATAATGCATGCAGAGCAGAATTAGGCCGATACCCGCTAATTATAAAAATCCAGAAAAGAGCCGTTAAATTCTATAACCACTTAAAAGGAAGCGATTCCCAAACCTTCCATAACAAAGCCATCACCTACAGAGAGATTAACTTGGAGAAGAGTCCCCTAAGTAAGCTGGTTCTGGGGCTCTGTTCACAAACACAAACAGACCCCACAGAGCCCCAGGACAACAACAACAACACAATTAGACCCAACCAAATCATGAGAAAACAAAAAGAGAATTACTTGACACATTGGAAAGAATTAACAAAAAAACAGAGCAAACTAGAATACTATTTGGCCCTAAGCAGAGAGTACATAGTGGCAGAATACTTGACTACTGTGACTGACCCCAATTTAAGGAAAGCTTTGACTATGTACAGACTCAGTGAGCATAGCCTTGCCATTGAGAAAGGCCGCCGTAGGCAGACCTGGCTCTCAAGAGAACACAGGCTATGTGCACACTGCCCACAAAATGAGGTGGAAACTGAGCTGCACTTCCTAACCTCCTGCAAAATGTGTGACCATATTAGAGACACATATTTCCCTGAGATTACAGCGATCCACAAAGAATTCGAAAACAAACCCAATTTTGATAAACTCCCTTACCTACTGGGTGAAAAACCACAGCGTGCCATCACAGCAGCAGGATTTGTGACCTGTTGCCACAAGAAAAGGGCAACCAGTGAAGAACAAACACCATTGTAAATACAACCCATATTTATGTTTATTTATTTTCCCATTTGTACTTTAACTATTTGCAAATTGTATAGACATAATATGACATTTGAAATGTCTTTATTCTTTTGGAACTTCTGAGTGTAATGTTTACTGTTAATATTTATTGTTTATTTCACTTTTGTTTACTATCTACTTCACTTGCTTTGGCAATGTTAACATACGTTTCCCATGCCAATAAAGCCCTTAAATTGAAATTGAATTGAAATTGAAATTGAATTGAGAGAGAGAATTAGAGGGAGCATACTTACATTCACACAGGACACCGGCTAAGACAGGAGAATAACACCAGATATAACAGACTGACCCTAGCCCCCCGGCACATAGACTACTGCAGCATAGATACTGGAGGCTGAGACAGGGGGGGTCAGGAGACACTGTGGCCCCATCTGACGATACCCCCGGACAGGGCCAACCAGGCAGGATATAACCTCACCCACTTTGCCAAAGCACAGCCCCCACACCACCAGAGGGATATCAACAGACCACCAACCTACTATCCTGAAACAAGGCTGAGTATAGCCCACGAAGATCTTCTCCACTGCACACCCGAGGGGGCGACAAACCGGACAGGAAGATCACGTCAGTGACTCAACCCACTCAAGTGATGCACCCCTCCTAGGGACGGCATGGAAGAGCACCAGTAAGCCAGTGACTCAGCCCCCGTAATAAGGTCAGAGGCAGAGAATCCCAGTGGAGAGACAGGAACCGGCCAGGCAGAGACAGCAAGGGCGGTTTGTCGCTCCAGTGCCTTTCCTTTCACCTTCGCACCCCTGGGCCAGACTACACTCAATCATAGGACCTACTGAAGAGATGAGTCTTCAGTAAAGACTTAAAGGTCGAGACCGAGTCTGCGTCTCTCACATGGATAGGCAGACCATTCCATAAAAATTGAGCTCTATAGGAGAAAGCCCTGCCTCCAGCTGTTTGCTTAGAAATTCTAGGGCCAATAAGGAGGCCTGTATCTTGTGACCGTAGCGTACGTGTAGGTATGTACGGCAGGACCAAATCTGAGAGAAAGGTAGGAGCAAGCCCATGTAATGCTTTGTAGGTTAGCATTAAAACCTTGAAATCAGCCCTAGCCTTAACAGGAAGTAATATGATCAAATGTTTTGGTTCTAGTCAAGATTCTAGCAGCCGTGTTTAGCACTAACTGAAGTTTATTTAGTGCTTTATCTGGGTAGCCGGAGAGTAGAGCATTGCAGTAGTCTAATATAGAAGTGACAAAAGCATGGATTAGCTTTCTGCATAATTTTTTGACGAAAGGTTTCTGATTTTTGCAATGTTACGAAGATGGAAAAAAGCTGTCCTCAAAAGAGAGATCAGGGTCCAGAGTAACGCTGAGGTCCTTCACAGTTTTTTTTGGACGACTGTACAACCATCAAGATTAATTGTCAGATCTTTTTGTTTCTTGGGACCTAGAACTAGCATCTCTGTTTTGTCCGAGTTTAAAAGTTTAAAGTAAAACATTTGCCACCATCCACTTCCTTATGTCTGAAACACATGCTTCCAGGGTAGGCAATTTTGGGGCTTCACCATGTTTCATCGAAATGTAGAGCTGTGTGTCATTCGCATAGAAACGAAAGTTAACATTGTGTTTCCGAATGACATCACTGTTACGGATACAGGTATCCTGTGTTTTTGTGTGTTTCTCTCCTTCTGCCCTAATCACAGGTGTCCTGTATGTTCCTGATTGGTGGTCGTTGAGGTGTCTGCTGATTGGACCAATCAGTGAACATTCCTGTGAATAGCACCACCTGTTACTCGTTTGTTGAATCACACAGCCCATTGTATAAAACCAGACTTGTGTTTGTTGCAAGAGAGAGAGATTTTTTGCCATATGTGAGTATGGACACGGTGGTGTCCTGTGTGTTGTGTACGCACTAAGTTGTTGGTTACCCTATTGGTAACTTTATTAGAATATATTTCTTTACCTGAGTGTGGATACTGTTGTATCCTGTGTACTTATTTAATTGCTGATTACCCTGTTTAGTAGCTTTGTGTGTTTTTGGGAAAAGGGGAGTTTAAGCTAGTTGCCCTTGGGCGTACATTACCCGTAGGAAGAAATCTGTCTATAAACACCAGTTAGACCTGAGCGGACCACCCACTGTATTTTTGTATGGTAGCAGTAGCCTAGCGGTTCTTCAGGCAGGCTAGATCAGTTTAGGGGGTTTTACACTATTGTTTCATTTCTTGGGTCCTGCTCAGCCCTTTTTCCCAAACCTTTACCGTGTGTTTAGCAATAAACCATTTAAGTTTGACGGTAGCTCATGGTTGTTGTGTCATTTTTGGTTCTCGCTGTTCCAGGTCACACTTATAATTTGCATAATTTATGTTACGGGTCTCATGTCCATCCACCCTAGACGTTTAAAAGCCACGGGGTTCGTAACATAAAGTGGGGGCTCGTCCGGGATCTATCCCATGCTACTCATGCAAATTAGTAAGTGTCTGGTTCAGTGTTGAGCTTGGCAGCTGTCCTACCTGTTTTTTTGTGTGTTCAGTAGTCGACGGCTCGTGTTGCTAGTAGGATGGCTACTTTTGATTTGGAAGCATTTTTGGAAAACCCTACGTGGGAGATTTTTGAGAATTGTCGTAGAGTGGATCTACAGGCTTTGGCTGACCACTTTTCTGTACCCATACCGAGGGGTTTAGTGAAAGCAGAAGTTAGGGAAGTAGTGTTAGCGATATTGTTAAACGAGCGAGTGCTTGAGTTACCGCCGCCTGAGTCTGCTGCTCCTGTAGGGGATGTGGTTGATGTTTCTGTAAGCCCATCAGTGTCTGAGGACGAGGCTAAGGCTCCAGCCACATTGCCCCATTATGACCCCCTCTCCCCACTGACTGACAGTGATGCCAGGATGGATGTCCGCTCGACACGGCTCCAAATAGAGGCGGAAGAGCGGGCACAAATCAGGCAAGACAAGCTGGAGATGCGTAAAATGGAGCTAGAGGCAGAACAGGAGACGCGTAAGATAGAACAGGAGACGCGTAAGATGGAACTGGAGACGCGTAGGCTTGATCAAGAACTGGAGACGCGTAGGCTTGATCAAGAACTGGCGATGCGTAAAATGGAACTAGAGGCAGAAACAGCGAGGTTAGTCTCTGCTAATACTATGCCTGCTAGTGAGCCATCCTCACCAGCTGTGTCATCTGCTACGTTTGATATTAGTAGGCAGATCACCTTGGTACCTGTGTTCAGGGAGTCAGAGGTTGATTCCTATTTCAGTGTTTTTGAACGTATAGCGGTAGCATTGAAATGGCCCGACGAGGTATGGTGCCTATTACTTCAGTGTAAGCTAACAGGTAAAGCCCAAGAGGTTCTGGCAGCGCTACCTCTTGAAGACAGTTTGAATTATGAGGTGGTCAAAGCTACTGTTCTTCGTGCCTATGAGCTTGTTCCTGAGGCATATCGACAGAGATTTAGGTCTCATAAAAGTCTCCTACTCAGACTTATGTGGAGTTTGCTAGAGACAAAGGAAATCTGTTTGACAAATGGCACAGTGCTAGTAAGGTAACTGATTTTAACTCTCTACGGGAGTTAATCTTGTTAGAAGAGTTTAAAAATTGTTTACCGGAACGCATTGTAGTTTATCTGAACGAACAGAAAGTATCCTCACTGTCGGAAGCGTCTGTATTGGCAGACGAGTTTGTGTTGACGCATAAGAGCGTGTTTTCGGCTCGTACGGAGAGCCGGGCTGCGGAGTTGCTAACTTTTAATCCTAGTCGACCAGCAGTACATCCAGCACGCCCAAAAGATGTGCGTCACTGTTTCTATTGTCATAAGGTGGGACATATAGTTAATGATTGCTTTCTGCTAAAACGCAAACCCGGGGATGCCTCAGCACGCCAGGCCGCCAACGGGTGTTGGGCTGATTCGTGCGGTTGTAAGGCCGGAATCAAGACAGAAGCCTCATAGTGAATGTGGTTTGAAAGTCCCTGTCCCAGATCACAGTTATGAACCGTTCATTTTTGAGGGGTTTGTTTCTATATCAGATGATGAAGCGTCTCAGCGTCCAGTTAGAATCCTCAGAGATACTGGTGCGGCGCAGTCGTTCATACTCGCTGATGTGTTGCCCTTGTCCAGTAATACATATTGTGGTTCCAGTGTGTTAGTACAAGGAATTGAAATGGGTTTCGTCCCAGTGCCATTGCACTTTGTGAACGTACACTCTGAGTTAGTCAGTGGATTGTTCAGAGTTGGCGTACGTCCTATGTTGCCAGTAAAAGGGGTGACCTTTATAATGGGCAACGATATTGCCGGAGGAAAGGTAATACCCATATTGGAGGTATTGGATAAAAGTGACCAGTCTCTCTCCGAGGAGCTGGCACAGGGTTATCCAGATGTGTTCCCCGCTTGTGCTGTCACACGTGCTCAAGCACGACAAGTGGGTGAAGTGGTAGATTTGTCAGACACGATTCTATTCAGAGAGTGTGACCCAGAGGATAGTTCGGGTGCTACCTCTGGTAAGCTGGTGCAGTCTGACCAACAGCCCAGAGAAAGGAAGAAGGATGTGGAACTTGTTGCTGAGGCAATACAGTTACCAGTTACTCGTGAGCAGCTGATCGCTAACCAACAGGTTGACATTAGCCTGGCTAAATGTTTTTCTAGTGTTGTCTCAGAGGACGAGCTAAAGAAGAAAAACATGGCATACTTCATTGATGGTAATCTCCTCATGCGTAAATGGACATCCCATGTTGACGCTGGCGGAGATTGGAATGCTGTTTACCAAATAGTGATTCCTACAGCCTTTCGGCAAAATGTTTTATCCTCGCTCATGATCACCAGTGGTCCGGACATCTGGGAGTCACCAAGACTTATGATCGAGTTTTGCGACATTTCTTTTGGCCTGGCTTAAAACAAGATGTGGCTCAGTTCTGTCGGACTTGCCACACCTGTCAAGTAGTTGGGAAACCGAACCAGGTTATTTCCCCCGCGCCTCTTTGTCCCATACCGGCCATAGGTGAACCATTCGAACATGTGATGGTTGATTGTGTTGGACCATTACCAAAAACAAAATCTGGTAACCAGTTTATGTTGACAATTATGTGTGTGGCCGCCAGGTACCCAGAGGCCATTCCTCTGCGAAGAGGGGTTGGATAATGTGTTGGCAGATGCTTTGTCTCGTGTGTAATGATCTAGGTTTTTTTTTGTTATCCCGACAGGATGATTATTGAATTTTGGGTGTTGTGATAGTACGTGTGTCGCAAACCATTTTGGTTTGCTCTTTTAAGGGTGGGAGTGTTACGGATACAGGTATCCTGTGTTTTTGTGTGTTTCTCTCCTTCTGCCCTAATCACAGGTGTCCTGTATGTTCCTGATTGGTGGTCGTTGAGGTGTCTGCTGATTGGACCAATCAGTGAACATTCCTGTGAATAGCACCACCTGTTACTCGTTTGTTGAATCACACAGCCCATTGTATAAAACCAGACTTGTGTTTGTTGCAAGAGAGAGAGACTTTTTGCCATATGTGAGTATGGACACGGTGGTGTCCTGTGTGTTGTGTACGCACTAAGTTGTTGGTTACCCTATTGGTAACTTTATTAGAATATATTTCTTTACCTGAGTGTGGATACTGTTGTATCCTGTGTACTTATTTAATTGCTGATTACCCTGTTTAGTAGCTTTGTGTGTTTTTGGGAAAAGGGGAGTTTAAGCTAGTTGCCCTTGGGCGTACATTACCCGTAGGAAGAAATCTGTCTATAAACACCAGTTAGACCTGAGCGGACCACCCACTGTATTTTTGTATGGTAGCAGTAGCCTAGCGGTTCTTCAGGCAGGCTAGATCAGTTTAGGGGTTTTACACTATTGTTTCATTTCTTGGGTCCTGCTCAGCCCTTTTTCCCCAAACCTTTACCGTGTGTTTAGCAATAAACCATTTAAGTTTGACGGTAGCTCATGGTTGTTGTGTCATTTTTGGTTCTCGCTGTTCCAGGTCACACTTATAATTTGCATAATTTATGTTACGGGTCTCATGTCCATCCACCCTAGACGTTTAGAGCCACGGGGTTCGTAACAATCACCAAGAGGTAAAATATATAGTGAAAACAATAGTGGTCCTAAAACGGAACCTTGAGGAACACCGAAACGTACAATTGATTTGTCAGAGGACAAACCATCCACAGAGACGAACTGATATCTTCCCGACAGATAAGATCTAAACCAGGCAAGAACTTGTCCGTGTAGACCAATTAAGGTTTCCAATCTCTCCAGAAGAATGTGGTGATCGATGGTGTCAAAAGCAGCACTAAGGTCTAGGAGCACGAGGACAGATGCAGAGCCTTGGTCTGACGCCATTCAAATGTAATTTACCACCTTCACGAGTGCAGTCTCAGTGCTATGATGGGGTCTAAAACCAGACTGAAGTGTTACGTATAAATGTTTTGTCTTCAGGAAGGCAGTGAGTTGAGGCACAACAGCTTTTTCAAACATTTCTGAGAGGAATGGGAGATTCGATATAGGCCGATAGTTTTTTACATTTTCTGGGTCAAGGTTTGGCTTTTTCAAGAGAGGCTTTATTACTGCCCCTTTTAGTGAGTTTGGTACACATCCAGTGGTTAGGGAGCCATTTATTATGTTCAACATAGGAGGGCCAAGCACAGGAAGTAGCTCTTTCAGTAGTTTAGTTGGAATAGGGTCCAGTATGCAGCTTGAAGGTTTAGAGGCCATGACTATTTTCATGAATGTGTCAAGAGATATAGGATTAAAAACTTGAGTGTCTCCATTGATCCTAGGTCCAGGCAGTTTTGTGCAGACTCAGGACAACTGAGCTTTGGAGAAATACACAGATTCAAAGAGGAGTCCGTAATTTGCTTTCTAATGATCATGATCTTTTCGTCGAAGAAGTTCATGAATTCATCACTGCTGAAGTGAAAGGCATCCTCTCTTGGGGAATGCTGCTTTTTAGTTAGCTTTGCGACAGTATCAAATAGAAATGTTGGATTGTTTTTATTCTCCTCAATTAGGTTGGAAAAATAGGATGATCGAGCAGCAGTGAGGGCTCTTCGATATTGCTCTGTACTTTCTTTCCAAGCTAGTAGGAAGACATCCAGTTTGGTGGAGTGCCATTTCCGTTCCAATTTTCTGGAGGCTTGCTTCAGGGCTCTGGTATTGTCTGTATACCAGGGAGCTAGTTTCTTGTGACAAATGTTTTTTGTTTTTAGGGGTGCGACTGCATCTAGGGTATTATGCAAGGTTAAATTTAGATCCTCAGTTAGGTCGTTAACTGATTTTTGTACTCCGACGTCCTTGAGTAGGTGGAGGGAGTCTGGAAGGGCCTCTAGGAATCTTTGGGTTGTCCGAGAATTTATAGCACAGCTTTTGATGGTCCTTGTTTGGGGTCTGAGCAGATTATTTGTTGCGATTGCAAACGTAATAAGATGGTGGTCCGAAAGTCCAGGGATATGAGGAAAAACATTTAGATCCACAATATTTATTCCACGGGACAAAACTAGATCCAGGGTATGACTGTGGAAATGAGTAGGTCCGGAGACATGTTGGACAAAACCCACTGAGTCGATGATGGCTCCGAATGCCTTTTGGAGTGGGTCTGTGGACTTTTCCATGTGAATATTAAAGTCACCAGAAATGTTAGCAACACCTCCACCTTTGGGGATGCGCGCAGGATATGGTCACTAGTGTAACCAGGAGGAGAGGCCTCATTTAACACAGTAAATTCATCAGGCTTAAGCCATGTTTCAGTCAGGCCAGTGATTAGTTCATTGACCATAACTGCCTTGGAAGTGAGGAATCTAACATTAAGTAGCCCTATTTTGAGATGTGAAATATCACAATCTCTTTCAATAATGACAGGAATGGAGGAGGTCTTTATTCCGGTGAGATTGCTAAACACCGCCATGTTTAGTTTTACTCAACCTAGATCGAGGCACAGACACGGTCTCAATGGGGATAGCTGAGCTGACTACACTGACTGTGCTCCTGGCAGACTCCACTAAGCTGTCCGGCTGGCTAACAGCCTGCTGCCTGGCCTGCACCCTGTCTCATTGGGGAGGCTAACAGCCTGCTGCCTGGCCTGCACCCTGTCTCATTGGGGAGCTAGAGGAGTTAGAGCCCTGTCTATGTTAATTAAATAGTATTAATATGCCATTTAGCAGACGCTTTTATCCAAAGCGACTTACAGTCATGCGTGCATACATTTTTTTTTTTGTGTATGGGTGGTCCCGGGGATCGAACCCACTACCTTGGCGTTACAAGCGCCGTGCTCTACCAGCTGAGCTACAGATAAGATAAGATGAGAGAACCCCTCCAGCTAGGATGGAGTCCGTCACTCCTCAGCAGGCCAGGCTTGGTCCTGTAGCACCCCTCTAGCTAGGATGGAGTCCGTCACTCCTCAGCAGGCCAGGCTTGGTGTCACGCGTGCTGTAGGTGGGTGGAGTGGTGGAATCAAACGCAGAACACCGAAGGATAGTCCAAACAACTTTAGTTAATCTCCATACAGGAAAAATAACAACACTTGCCCGAAGGCAAAAATACGCACGAAGGCGAAATAGCAACAAGCGCACTAACAGGTGCGTAACGCTCCAACGCAGTGGAGGAAAGCTCAACCGAGCGAAAGGGCGAAAATAAGCCCAACACACGACAGACAAAAATCAATAACACACAACACCTGACAAACACAACGTGAACTAAATAGGACACTAATGACACTAAATGATAACAGGTGTGACAACAATCAGACAAAAGCAAACGAACATGAAACATACAACGGTGGCAGCTAGTATTCCGGAGACAACGAACGCCGAAGCCTGCCCGAACAAGGGAGAGAGGCAGCCTCGGCCGAAACCGTGACAGTACCCCCTTGACGCGCGGCTCCAGGCGTGCGCCGACTCGGCCTCGGGGGCGACCCGGAGGACGCGGAGCCGGGTGCGTCGGGTGCCCACGATGGAATTCCGTCAGGAGAGACGGGTCCAAAATGTCTCTCCTCGGCACCCAGCACCGCTCCTCCGGACCGTACCCCTCCCACTCCACTAGATACTGGAGACCCCCCATCCGACGTCTCGAATCCAAGATGGACCTCACGGAGTACGCCGGTGCCCCCTCGATGTCCAATGGGGGCGGAGGAGTCTCCCTGATCTCACTTTCTTGGAGTGGGCCAGCTACCACCGGCCTGAGAAGGGACACATGGAACGAGGGGTTAATACTTTTATATTCAACAGGTAGTTGTAATTTATAACACACCTCGTTCAACCTTCCCAGGACTTTAAATGGCCCTACAAACCGCCGACCCAGTTTCCGACAGGGCAGGCGGAGGGGCAGGTTTCTGGTAGAGAGCCAGACTCGATCACCAGGTGCGTACACCGGTCCCTCACTGCAGTGGAGATCGGCGCTCGCCTTATGACGTCGGAGGGCCCGCTGCAGGTGGACGTGTGCAGCGTTCCAGGTCTCCTCCGAGCGCCGCGCCCACTCATCCACCGCAGGAGCCTCGATCTGGCTCTGCTGCCAAGGTGCCAGAACCGGCTGGTAACCTAACACACATTGGAAAGGGGTTAGGTTAGTGGAGGAATGGCGTAGGGAATTCTGGGCCATTTCGGCCCAGGGAACGTACCTTGCCCACTCCTCCGGCCGGTCCTGGCAGTATGTTCTAAGAAACCTACCCACATCCTGGTTCACACGTTCCACCTGCCCATTACTCTCCGGGTGGTAACCCGAGGTGAGGCTCACCGAGACCCCCAACCGCTCCATAAAGGCCCTCCAGACTCTGGAGGTAAATTGGGGACCCCGATCAGACACAATATCCTCGGGTACCCGTAGTGCCGGAACACATGGGTGAATAGGGCTTCGGCAGTTTGCAGGGCGGTAGGAAGGCCCGGCATGGGGAGCAAACGACAGGCCTTAGAAAACCGGTCCACAACGACCAGTATAGTGGTATTCCCCTGTGAAGGAGGAAGGTCAGTAAGGAAATCCACCGAGAGGTGGGACCATGGTCGTTGTGGAACAGGCAGGGGTAGTAACTTACCCCTAGGCAGATGTCTAGGCGCCTTACACTGGGCGCACACCGAGCAGGAGGAAACATAAACCCTCACATCCCTTGCCAACGTGGGCCACCAGTACTTGGCACTAAGACAGTGCACTGTCCGGCCGATACCCGGGTGTCCAGAGGAGGGTGACGTGTGAGCCCAATAGATCAATCGATCCCGAACCTCGAGCGGAACGTACTTCCGACCCTCCGGGCACTGTGGTGGACTAGGGTCGGTGCGTGCCGCCCGCTCGAGCTCAGCATCGACCTCCCACACTACCGGTGCCACCAGACACGACTCCGGCAGTATGGGAGTGGGCTCCACGGACCTCTCCTCCGTGTCATACCGCCGAGACAGCGCATCTGCCTTACCGTTCTGTGACCCAGGGATGTACGTGATCTTAAATGTAAACCGGGTCAAAAACATATTCCATCTAGCCTGCCGAGGTTTAGCCTCCTCGCTGCCCGGGTGTACTCCAGGTTACGGTGGTCCGTCAAAATGAGGAAAGGGTGTTGAGCCCCCTCAAGCCAGTGCCTCCACACCTTTAGGGCCTGTACCACGGCTAACAGCTCCCTGTCCCCTACGTCATAGTTTCGCTCCGCCGGACTCGGGCTTCTTGGAATAGAAGGCACAGGGGCGGAGTTTAGGTGGCGCGCCTGACCGTTGTGAAAGCACGGCTCCAATACCGGCCTCAGACGCGTCCACCTCTACCTGAAATGGTAAAGAGGGATCCGGATGCGCCAGCACCGGAGCCGAGGTAAACAGGTCCTTCAGCCTCCCAAATGCCCTGTCCGCCTCGGCAGACCACTGCAGATGCACCGGACCCCCCTTCAAAAGAGACGTGATGGGAGCTGCCACCTGTCCAAAACCCCGGATAAACCTCCGGTAGTAATTCGCAAACCCCAAAAACTGCTGCACCTCCTTCACAGTGGTTGGTGTTTGCCAATTACGCACGGCTGACACCCGGTCTACCTCCATCCTCACCCCTGACGCAGACAACTGATACCCCAAAAAGGAGACCGACTCCTGGAAAAACAGACACTTCTCTGCCTTAACATACAGGTCGTGCTCCACCAGCCTCCGCAACACTCTGCGCACCAGGGCCACATGCTCGACACGGGTAGGCGAGTACACGAGAATGTCATCTATGTACACCACGACCCCCTGCCCCTGCATGTCCCTGAAGATCTCATCCACGAATGATTGGAAAACTGACGGAGCGTTCATCAACCCGTATGGCATGACAAGATACTCGTAATGGCCCGAGGTGGTACTAAAGGCTGTCTTCCATTCATCGCCCTCCCTGATGCGCACCAAGTTGTACGCGCTCCTGAGATCTAATTTAGTGAAGAAACGCGCCCCATGCAAGGACTCAGTCATGGTCGCAATCAGCGGGAGTGGATAACTGTACTTCACCGTGATCTGATTGAGACCACGGTAATCGATGCACGGGCGTAAACCCCCATCCTTCTTCTTCACAAAAAAGAAACTCGAGGACGCAGGGGAAGTGGAAGGCCGTATGTATCCTTGTCTCAGAGATTCGTCTATGTAAGTTTCCATAGCTTTCTTCTCCTCCTGAGACAGAGGATACACATGGCTCCGTGGGAGCGCAGCTCCTGCCTGGAGGTCTATCGCACAATCTCCCTGCCTATGGGGCGGCAACCGCGTCGCCCTCGACTTACTAAACGCGATGGCCAAATCCCCATACTCAGGGGGAACGTGCAATGCGGGCACCTGGTTTGGACTCTCCACCGAGGTAGCCCCTACGGAAACGCCCAAACATCGACCCACACACTGGGCAGACCACTCCATCAGAGCCCTCTCCTGCCACGAAATAAATGGGTTATGGGTACTCAACCAGGGCATGCCCAGCACCACCGGATACGCAGGAGAGTCAATCAGAAATAGCTGAATCATCTCCTGATGACCCCCTGCGCACACATCCTAAGTGGCGCAGTGACCTCCCTGATCAAGCCCGCACCCAACGGACGGCTATCTAGGGCATGAACGGGGAAAGGGACATCAACAGGAAGAAGGGGAATCCCTAAGGCTAAACAAAACTTCTTATCAACAAAATTCCCAGCCGCGCCTGAATCTACCAGCGCCTTATGCTGGGAATGAGGTGCTACCTGTGGAAAACTCACAGGTATACAAAAATGTGCAACAGAGAGCTCACCTGGAAGGAATCCCCAGTGCGGGACCTGTCGTCCTCTCCCCTAGGAGGCCATCCCCAGCACCTAGCCGCGGTGTGTCCTCCCCGACCACAGTTGGTGCAGGGGATGGACCCCCTAGTAAGCCGACCCCTCCTCTCTCTAGCGCCAGCGCCCCCGAGCTCCATGGGACACGGCTCGGAGGCGCTGGAGAGTGAAATGGACGGACCCCCCTCGGGACGTCCGCGGGTAGCTAGTAGGTTATCCAGCCTGATGGACATGTCGACCAACTGGTCGAACGAGAGGCTGGTGTCCCTACAAGCCAGCTCCCGACGGACGTCCTCTCGTAGACTACATCTGTAGTGATCGACGAGAGCCCGATCATTCCACCCTGCATCTGCCGCTAGAGTCACGGAATTCGAGGGCGAACTCTTGGGCACTCCTCCTCCCCTGCCGGAGGAAGACCAGACGCTCCCCCGCCGCTTTCCCCTCCGGGGGATGGTCAAACACCGCCCTGAAGCGGCGGGAGAACTCGTCATACGTGATGGTGTCCGCGTCGATCCTCCTCCACTCCGCGTTGGCCCATTCCAATGCCTTCCCGGAAAGGCAGGAGATCAGGGCGGACACGCTCTCATGTCCCGAGGGCGCCGGGTGCACGGTGGCCAGGTACAGCTCCACCTGGAGAAGGAATCCCTGACACCCGGCCGCAGTTCCATCGTGGGCCTTCGGGAGCGAGAGTCGGACTCCTCGGGATTCCGGTGCGGGAATGGGCGGACTGGCCGATGGTGCTGGCAGGGAGGGTGGTGGTGGAGGCGTTCCCCAGCCTCGGATGGTGGTGATCACCTCCTGCAGTGCGGTCCCCATCTGCAGGATCTGGTCCCGTTGTTCCCGAACCTGGTCCTCCAGCGTCGTCTGGGCTGCTGCGGCTCCTGCTGATTCCATTATTGGTGTGTTATTCTGTCACGCGTGCTGTAGGTGGGTGGAGTGGTGGAATCAAACGCAGAACACCGAAGGATAGTCCAAACAACTTTAGTTAATCTCCATACAGGAAAAATAACAACACTTGCCCGAAGGCAAAAATACGCACGAGCGAAATAGCAACAAGCGCACTAACAGGTGCGTAACGCTCCCAACGCAGTGGAGGAAAGCTCAACCGAGCGAAAGGGCGAAAATAAGCCCAACACACGACAGACAAAAATCAATAACACACAACACCTGACAAACACAACGAGAACTAAATAGGACACTAATGACACTAAATGATAACAGGTGTGACAACAATCAGA
>NC_059197.1:31252990-31257990 GCF_020615455.1 Coregonus clupeaformis | reverse complement strand
AAAGTGGTTAGAGTCTATGTCACGCCCTGGCTCTGGGGACACTTGTATGTTGAGCTAGGGTGTGCATTTCATTTGTTTATCTAGTAAGTGCATTTCTATGTTGGCCAGATTGGTTCCCAATCAGGGGCAACGAGTGTCAGCTGTGGCTGGTTGTCTCTGATTGGGAACCATATTTATACAGGCTGTTTTCCCACAGTTGTTGTGGGATCTTGTTGGTGTTGGTTTGTGTTTGACCATTTACTGTCGCGTTATCGTTTTGTTGTTTTTTTGATCGTGTGATCATTATATAAATAAATATGTTCGCATTCAACGCTGCGCCTTGGTCCTCCTCTCTTCCCGACGAGCATGACAGTCTATGGATTCTTCAATTACGTTGAGCTGATTTCTGATGTGCTGTTCCTTCTTTTTCCGTAGTGTATTTCTGTATTGTTTTAGTGAATAACCATAGTGAAGGTGTAGGCTCAGATCTTCTGGGTCTCTATGTTTTTGGTTGGATAGGTTTCTCAATTTCTTTCTTATGTTTTTGCATTCTTCATCAAACCATTTGTCATTGTTGTTAATTTTCTTTGGTTTTCTGTTAGACATTTTTAGATTTGAAAGGGAAGCTGAGAGGTCAAATATACTGTTTAGGTTTTCTACTGCCAAGTTTACACCTTCACTATCACAGTGAAACATTTTGTCCAGGAAGTTGTCTAAAAGGGATTGAATTTGTTGTTGCCTAATTGTTTTTTGGTAGGTTTCGACACTACTTTCCTTCCATCTGTAGTATATCTTAATATTATTCAGTTCCTTTGGCTTTGATGCCTCATGATTGAGTATTGCTCTGTTCAAGTAGACTGTGATTTTGCTGTGGTCTGATAGGGGTGACAGTGGGCTGACTGTGAACGCTCTGAGAGACTCTGGGTTGAGGTCAGTGATAAAGTAGTCTACAGTACTACTGCCAAGAGATGAGCTATAGGTGTACCTACCATAGGAGTCTCCTCGAAGCCTACCACTATGTACAGTCGTGGTCAAAAGCTTTGAGAATGACACAAATACTAATTTTTACAAAGTCTGCTGCCTCAGTTTGGATGATGGCAATTTGCATATACTCCAGAATGTCATGAAGACTTATCAGATGAATTGCAATTAATTGCAAAGTCCCTCTTTGCCATGAAAATGAACTTAATCCCCCAAAAAACATTTCCACTGCATCTCAGCCCTGCCACAAAAGGACCAGCTGCCATCATGTCAGTGATTCTCTCGTTAACACAGGTGAGAGTGTTGACAAGAACAAGGCTGGAGATCACTCTGTCATGCTGATTGAGTTAGAATAACAGACTGGAAGCTTTAAAAGGAGGGTGGTGCTTGAAATCATTGTTTTTCCTCTGTTAACCATGGTTACCTGCAAGGAAACATGTGCCGTAATCAGGATATTGCTGCTAGTAAGATTGCACCTAAATCAACCATTTATCGGATCATCAAGAACTTCAAGGAGAGAGGTTCAATTGTTGTGAAGGTGGCATCAGGGCGCCCAAGAAAGTCCAGCAAGCGCCAGGACCGTCTCCTAAAGTTGATTCAGCTGCAGGATCGGGGCACCACCAGTGCAGAGCTTTCTCAGGAATGGCAGCAGGCAAGTGTGAGTGCATCTGCACAAACAGTGAGGCAAAGACTTTTGGAGGATGGCCTGGTGTCAAGAAGGGCAGCAAAGAAGCCACTTTTCTCCAGGAAAAACATCAGGGACAGACTGATATTCTGCAAAAGGTACAGGGATTTGACTGCTGAGGACTGGGGTAAAGTCATTTCCTCTGATGAATCCCCTTTCCGATTGTTTGGGGCATCCGGAAAACACCTTGTCCGGAGAAGACAAGGTGAGCGCTACCATCAGTCCTGTGTCATGCCAACAGTAAAGCATCCTGAGACCATTCATGTGTGGGGTTGCTTCTCAGCCAAGGGAGTGGGCTCACTCACTATTTTGTCTAAGAACACAGCCATGAATAAAGAATGGGACCAACACATCCTCTGAGAGCAACATCTCCCAACCATCCAAGAACAGTTTGGTGACGACCAATGCCTTTTCCAGCATGATGGAGCACCTTGCCATAAGGAAAAAGTGATAACTAAGTGGCTCGGGGAACAAAACATCGACATTTTGGGTCCACGGCCAGGAAACTCCCCAGACCTTAATCCCATTGAGAACTTACATTTATTTACATTTACATTTCAGTCATTTAGCAGACGCTCTTATCCAGAGCGACTTACAGTTAGTGAGTGCATATATTTTCATACTGGACCCCCGTGGGAATCGAACCCACAACCCTGGCGTTGCAAACACCATGCTCTACCAACTGAGCTACACGGGACCTGTATTCATCCTACTAAACATAGGGCTCGATTAAATCTGTTGCGCTAAAGATCCGCACTACAGCGCGATTGAAATTTAAAGGTCATTTTCAATTGAGCCGAAATATCAAATCAAATCGTATTTGTCACATGGTTCGTAAACAACAAGTGTAGACTAACAGTGAACTGCTAACTTACGGGCCCTTCCCAACAATGTAAAAAAATATATAATAGAAAAATAATAACATGAGGAATAAATACACAATGAGTAACGATAACTTGGCTATATACATGAGGTACCAGTACAGAGTCGATGTGCAGGGGTATGAGGTAGATATGTACATATACATGCAGCGCATTCGGAAAGTATTCAGACCCCATGACTTTTTACACATTTTGTTACGTTACAGCCTTATTCCTAAAATTGATTAAATAAAACATTTTCCTCCTCAAGAGGCGGGTGGACAAACAAAAACCCAAAAAATATGGGGGAGGGAATGCTGTCACATTTGGTTTTGAGGCACAGTCACTGGAGATACTTGCGTTTACCTGCTGTATGGTAACAGGGTGGAAGTATTTTCGTGGTAGCAGGGTTGAGATAACCACTTGTGCGTTGGGGAAAGTAGAATAAGCTTTTTCAATCACTCCCTTGAGTGCTGTGGCCACCCTTTCCTGCTGTGTTCTCCCCTCTCTCTCCCTCCTCCCCTCTCTCCCTCCTCCCCTCCCTCACTCCCTTCTCCCCTCTCTCTCACTCCCTCCTCCCCTCTCTCTCCCTCCTCTCCTCCCCCTCTCTCCCTCCTCTCCTCTCCTCTCTCCTCCCCTCTCTCCCTCCTCCCCTCTCTCTCTCCCTCCTCCCCTCTCACTCCCTCCTCCCCTCTCTCTCCTCCCTCTCTCCCCCCTCTCCCTCCTCCTCTTCCTCCTCCCCCTCTCTCTTCCTCCTCCCCCCTCTCTCTTCCTCCTCCCCCTCTCTACCTCCTCCTCCCTCTCTCTCCCTCCTCCCCCTCTCTCTCCCTCCTCCCTCTCTCTCTCCCTCCTCCCCTCTCTCTCCCTCCTCCCCTCTCTCACTCCCTCCTCCCCTCGCTCTCTCCCTCCTCCCCTCAATCAATCAATCAAATGTATTTATAAAGCCATTTTTACATCAGCAGATGTCACAAAGTGCTATACAGAAACCCAGCCTAAAACCACAAACAGCAAGCAATGCAGATGTAGAAGCACGGTGGCTAGGAAAAACTCCCTAGAAAGGCAGAAACCTAGAGAGGAACCAGGCTCTGAGGGGTGGCCAGTCCCCTTCTGGCTGTGCCGGGTGGAGATTATAACAGTACATGGCCATGAAGGCCAGATTTTTCTCCATGATGTTCAAACGTTCATAGATGACCAGCAGGGTCAAATAATTATCACAGTGGTTGTAGAGGTTGCAACAGGTCTGTACATCAGGAGTAAACGTCAATTGGCTTTTCATAGCTGGGCATTTAGAGGTTGAAATAGCAGGTGCGGTAGAGAGAGAGAGTTGAAAACAGCAGGTCTGGGACAAGGTAGCACGTCCGGTGAACAGGTCAGGGTTCCATAGCCGCTGGCAGAAGAGTGGAAACTGGAGCAGCAGCACGACCAGGTGGATTGGGGACAGCCAGGAGTCATCAGGCCAGGTAGTCCTGAGGCATGGTCCTAGGGCTCAGGTCCTCTGGGAGGGGAGGGAGAGAGGACCAGGTGGACTGGGGACAGCCAGGAGTCATCAGGCCAGTTAGTCCTGAGGCATGGTCCTAGGGCTCAGGTCCTCCGGGAAGTTAGGGAGAGAGGGTGAGAGAGAGAATTAGAGGGAGCATACTTAAATTCACACAGGACACCGGATAAGACAGGAGAATAACACCAGATATAACAGACTGACCCTAGCCCCCCGGCACATAGACTATTGCAGCATAGATACTGGAGGCTGAGACAGCCTCCCCGCTCTCTCTCCCTCCTCCCATCCCCGCTCTCTCTCTCCCTCCTCCCATCCCCCCTCTCTCTCTCCCTCCTCCCATCCCCCCTCTCTCTCCCTCCTCCAATCCCCTCTCTCTCTCTCTCTCCCTCCTCCCATCCCCTCTCTCTCTCTCCCTCCTCCCATCCCCCTCTCTCTCTCCCTCCTCCCATCCCCCCTCTCTCTCCCTCCTCCAATCCCCCTCTCTCTCTTCCTCCTCCCATCCCCTCTCTCTCTCTCTCTCCCTCCTCCCCTCCCCTCTCTCTCTCTCCCTCCTCCCATCCCCCTCTCTCTCTCCCTCCTCCCATCCCCCCTCTCTCTCCCTCCTCCAATCCCCCCTCTCTCCCTCCCTCCTCCCATCCCCTCTCTCTCTCCCTCCTCCCAACCCCCTCTCTCTCCCTCCTCCCATCCCCCCTCTCTCTCCCCCTCCTCCCATCCCCTCTCTCTCCTCCCATCCCCTCTCTCTCTTTCTCCCTCCTCCCATCCACTCTCTCTCCCTCCTCCCCTCTCTCTCTCCCTCCTCCCCTCTCTCTCTCTCCCTCCTCCCCTCTCTCTCTCACCCCTCCTCCCCTCTCTCTCTCCCTCCTCCCCCCTCTCTCTTCCTCCTCCCATCCCCTCTCTCTCTCCCTCCCCATCCTCTATCTCTCCCTCCCCATGTTCTCTCTCTCCCTCCTCCCATCCCCTCTCTCTCTCTCCCTCCTCCCATCCCCACTCTCTCTCTCCC
>NC_059197.1:31207990-31250490 GCF_020615455.1 Coregonus clupeaformis | reverse complement strand
CTGTGTGTGTCTGTGAGCCTGGTACAGTCTGTCCTTGCTCTGTGTGTGTCTGTGAGCCTGGTACAGTCTGTCCTTGCTCTGTGAGTGTCTGTCCTGTGTAATTACTAGTAGTTCCTGCCTCTCTCTCTCATGTTCATAATGAGCTGCTTTTTAAAAAAATTATAGCAAAATGTATAGCGCATAGAATTAAAAAGGTATTGTCGGATATTATTCATTCTAATCAGACAGGTTTTTTACATGGACGATACATTGGAGATAATATAAGGCAAGTATTGGAAACAATAGAACACTATGGAAAATATGGGAAACCAGGCCTGCTATTCATAGCAGACTTCGAAAAGGCATTTGATAAAGTTCTCCTCCCTGCTGAACCCCCCCTCCCCCCCTCCCTCTCTGTGGATGACTTCGTCAACCATTTTGAAAAGAAGGTTGACGACATCCGATCCTCGTTTGTTAAGTCAAATGACACTGCTGGTCCTGCTCACACTGCCCTACCCTATGCTTTGACTTCTTTCTCCCTCTCTCTCCAGATAAAATCTTGCGACTTGTGACGGCAGGCCGCCCAACAACCTGCCCGCTTGACCCTATCCCCTCCTCTCTTCTCCAGACCATCTCCGGTGACCTTCTCCCTTACCTCACCTCGCTGATCAACTCATCCTTGACCGCTGGCTATGTCCCTTCCGTCTTCAAGAGAGCGAGAGTTGCACCCCTTCTCAAAAAACCAACACTCGATCCCTCTGATGTCAACAACTACAGACCAGTATCCCTTCTTTCTTTTCTCTCCAAAACTATTGAGCGTGCCGTCTTTAGCCAACTCTCTTGCTATCTCTCTCAGAATGACCTTCTTGATCCAAACCAGTCAGGTTTCAAGACTGGTCATTCAACTGAGACTGCTCTTCTCTGTGTCACAGAGGCTCTCCGCACTGCTAAAGCTAACTCTCTCTCCTCTGCTCTTGTCCTTCTAGACCTGTCTGCTGCCTTTGATACTGTGAACCATCAGATCCTCCTCTCCACCCTCTCCGAGCTGGGCATCTCCGGCGCGGCTCACTCTTGGATTGCGTCCCTACCTGACCGGTCGCTCCTACCAAGTGGCGTGGCGAAGCTGTCTCCGCACCACATGCTCTCACCACTGGTGTCCCCCAGGGCTCAGTTCTAGGCCCTCTCCTTTTCTCCCTATACACCAAGTCACTTGGCTCTGTCATATCCTCACATGGCCTCTCCTATCATTGCTACGCTGACGACACACAACTAATCTTCTCCTTTCCTCCTTCTGATAACCAGGTGGCGAATCGCATCTCTGCATGTCTGGCAGACATATCAGTATGGATGACGGATCACCACCTCAAGCTGAACCTCGGCAAGACGGAGCTGCTCTTCCTCCCAGGGAAGGACTGCCCGTTCCATGATCTCGCCATCACGGTTGACAACTCCGTTGTGTCCTCCTCCCAGAGTGCGAAGAGCCTTGGCGTGACCCTGGACAACACCTTGTCGTTCTCCGCTAACATCAAGGCGGTGACCCGATCCTGTAGGTTCATGCTCTACAACATTCGGAGAATACGACCCTGCCTTACACAGGAAGCGGCACAGGTCCTAATCCAGGCACTTGTCATCTCCCGTCTGGATTACTGCAACTCGCTGTTGGCTGGGCTCCCTGCCTGTGCCATTAAACCCCTACAACTCATCCAGAATGCCGCAGCCCGTCTGGTGTTCAACCTTCCCAAGTTCTCTCACGTCACCCCGCTCCTCCGCACACTCCACTGGCTTCCAGTTGAAGCTCGCATCTGCTACAAGTCCATGGTGCTTGCCTACGGAGCTGTGAGGGGAACAGCACCTCCGTACCTTCAGGCTCTGATCAGTCCCTACACCCAAACGAGGGCACTGCGTTCATCCACCTCTGGCCTGCTGGCTCCCCTACCTCTGCGGAAGCATAGTTCCCGCTCAGCACAGTCAAAACTGTTCGCTGCTCTGGCACCCCAATGGTGGAACAAGCTCCCTCACGACGCCAGGACAGCGGTGTCACTCACCACCTTCCGGAGACATTTGAAACCCCACCTCTTTAAGGAATACCTGGAATAGTAAAAAAAAAAAAAAAAAAACATTGTTTGGCTATAAGGTGAATGCACCTATTTGTGAGTCGCTCTGGATAAGAGCGTCTGCTAAATGACGTAAATGTAAATGTAAATGTTTATATATAAATGCCTGGAGCATTTCAATTTTGGAGAATCTCTTATAAAATGGGTCAAAATCATGTATAGTAACCCTAGGTGTAAAATAGTAAATAATGGCTATTTCTCAGAAAGTTTTAAACTGTCAAGAGGAGTGAAACAAGTTTGTCCACTATCGGCATATCTATTTATTGTGGCCATCGAGATGTTAGCTATTAAAATCAGATCCAATAATAATATCAGAGGATTAGAAATCCAGGGATTAAAAACAAAGGTGTCATTGTACGCTGATGATTCATGTTTTCTTTTAAATCCACAACTAGAATCCCTCCACAGCCTCATAGAGGATCTAGATACATTTTCTAACCTCTCTGGATTACAACCAAATTATGACAAATTACGTATTGGATCACAAAAAAATAAAAATTTTACATTACCATGTAAAAACGCCTAGAGAACAGTTTTTTAAATTATATGAGAAAAAAATATTCAATTTTATTTGGAACGGCAAGCCAGACAAAATTAAAAGGGCATATTTATATAATGAATATGAATTCGGAGGACAGAAATAATTAAATATTAAAGCATTAGACCTATCACTAAAAGCTTCAGTCATACAAAAGTTATACTTAAATCCGAACTGGTTCTCAAGCAAATTAGTAAGATTGTCTCACCCAATGTTCAAGAAAGGCCTTTTTCCCTTTATTCAGATTACAACAACTCATTTGCAGTTATTTGAAAAGGAAATCATCTCCCAAATATCACTATTTCTAAAACAAGCCATAGAAAGTTGGTTGCAATTTCAATTTAATCCTCCAGAAACGACAGAACAAATAATGCAACAAATATTGTGGTTAAATTCAAATATACTAATTGACAAAAAACCTTTATTTTTTGACAGAATGTTTAAAAAAGGTATAATCTTCGTAAATGATATCATCAGTAGGACTGGTGGAGTTATGCAGCTAACAAAAACATGTGGAAATGTCTGCTCTACCCAAAATTACAACCAAATAATTGCAGCCTTACCGCAAAAGTGGAAGAGGAAAGTGGAAGGGGGAGAAAGTAAGGAACTTGTCTATCGGCCTTGCATTAAAGAACATAATTGGTTAAGGAAAACTGTGATAAATAAAAAAGTATATAAGTTTCACTTAAGGACCAAAGGATTGACAGCCGTCCCATATAGATTGCAAAATAGTTGGGAAGAGGTTTTTGACGTACCGATCCCATGGCATAGTGTTTATGAACTGACACGCAAAACGTCACCGGATTCAAAAATTAGAATCTTTCAATTTAAATTATTATATAAAATTCTTGCTACCAATAGAATGTTATTTATATGGGGGATACAATCTTCCCAGCTCTGCAGATTTTGCTGTGAAGAGACAGAATCATTAGATCATTTGTTTTGGTTCTGTCCATTTGTAGCTTGTTTTTGGACACAGGTCCAGGAATGGCTAAAGGATTGCAATATTTACCTGGAGCTAACCTTGCAGATAGCATTACTGGGTGATCTGAAAAGTCATAGTCAATCGATCAATAATATAATAATACTTTTAACAAAAATGTTTATTTTTAATTCACAATCTGTAGAAGCAATGAGAATAGAAAGGTTTAGAACTTTTGTAAAACATCACAGTACGGTTGAAATATATATGGCAAATAGAAATCCTATATGGATGGTGTTAAGAGATAGATGGGAGGTATTGAATAGAGTTGAAGGATGGGACTAATAACAAATAACAACAAATAATAACAAAGATAGCTAATAATGTATAGCATACTGTGTCCATAATAAGTATATAGGTTGTATGTTGGGAGCTTTTGGAAAAGAGCACAGTTAGAAAGATATGGCATATAGAAGCAAACCGGATGGACATCATGAAAATGATCGGAGAGGTTGAGAGTAGAAGAAGTTCAGGAGCAAAAATAAATAAAAATAAATTATATATATATATATATATATATATATATATATATATATATATATATAATAGAATTCTTGTAAAATTAACTGTGTCCATAAGGTGTAGATAGTAAGTATAGGCTGGAAGTAGAGGCCTGGGCATTGTTGTTCACTAATTTACCCCAAGTAGGGAAAGGATGGCGGGGTTGAAAAGTAATAAAGGGGAGTATATATATAAAAAACCTGGGGGATTGGAAGTGATGCAGACAATTACATTGATAGAAGATACAATTTATCTGCAATATTAAGCTGATCCATCCCCCAGAAAAAATAAAAATAAAATAAAAAATATTTAAAAAATAAAGAAATAAAAAATAAAGTCTCCCTCTCTCTGTCTCTCATTCCCTTGGGTGGTGTTCACTATTCTGTCTGTCCGTCTGCCCGTCCGTCGGTCTACCCATTGTCTCAGAAGGATCCAGGAGGAGGAAGAGGAGTGATTGTCCCTTTTACCAGTTCTTTCCCCATGTTAGATAAATAATTCACTCCTCCTTGAGGTGGAGAACGGAACGAAAACACATTTAGTGAAAATAAAAGCGATGAGTCCTGACTTTCTCTTCTGTGTATCGAAAAAGAAAATAAGTTTAAGATAGTCAGGGCTCCGTGGTATGTATTTCCTCTGGCTACACTGTAACACACACATTTACTTCATGTTTTTATTTTGATATTTTATTCGTTCTTATCGTTGTTGTGTTGTCAAGAAGGAACCTGCAAGTAAGCATTTAGTTGGACGGTGTATACCATGTGTATCCCATGCGTACGACTAATAAAACTTGAAACACACGCCTGGTGGCTGGTGTTTTTAGAGATTTGGATTTTGCCCAGGAACAGGATGTAACAAGGATAAAATAACAAGGATGTAATGTAACAAGGATAATGCTTCGGCATCTCACAGAAACATCTAGCGGCTAAGAGCGTTGGGCCATTAACCAAAAGGTTGCTGGTTTGAATCCCCAAGCCGGCAAGGTGGAAAAATCTGCCGTTTCTGCCCTTGAGCGAGGCAGTTAAACCCCAACAACAACTGCTCCCCAGGCGCCGATGATGTGGACGTCAATTAAGGCAGCCCCCTCTCTGATTCAGAAGTTGGGTTAAATGTGGAAGACACATTTAGGTTGAATGCATTCAGTTGTGCAACTGACCAGGTATCCCCCTCTCCCAATACATCCCTGTGGGTCACTTAGGAACAGAAACAGAAGCGTCATGAATAAACAGCTCTAAGAACAACCCGGTCTATATCTTCGTTGCTCACTGTATCACTGTATCACTGCATCACTGTATCACTGCATCACTGTATCACTGCATCACTGCATCACTGCATCACTGTATCACTGTATCACTGTATCACTGTATCACTGTATCACTGCATCACTGCATCACTGCATCACTGCATCACTGTATCACTGTATCACTGCATCACTGCATCACTGCATCACTGCATCACTGCATCACTGCATCACTGCATCACTGCATCACTGTATCACTGTATCAATGTATCACTGCATCACTGCATCACTGTATCACTGTATCACTGTATCACTGTATCAATGTATCACTGCATCACTGTATCACTGTATCAATGTACAATCAAAAGGCACTGCAGTATACAGACAAAAGACTGATCTCTCTCTCCACATGCCAAGCCTGATAGGTACCGATTTGACTCCCGAGTGGCGCGGTGGTCTAAGGCACTGCATCGCAGTGCTAGCTGTGCCACTAGAGATCGTGGATCGAGTCCAGGCTCTGTCGCAGCCGGCCGCGACCGGGAGACCCCGTGGGCGGCGCACAATTGGTCCAGCGTCGTACCAAGGTAGGGGAGGGTTTGGCCGGCAGGGATGTGGGTTCGTTTCCCACGGGGGGCCAGTATGAAGAAGAAAAAAAACTTAATAAGAGCGTCTGCTTAATAAGAGCGTCTGCTTAATAAGAGCGTCTGCTTAATAAGAGCGTCTGCTAAATGACTAAAATGTAAATGTACCATGTCCAGGGGAACTGTGTTAGTTTTAGAGGTAGATAGGAAGAGGACAGAGGTATTGAGCTGTTAAGAATGACTGCTTCCCCTCCTCTTCTGGGTCAGTACAATTACTGTAATGAGATCTCTCTCTCTCTCTCTCTCTCTCTCTCTCTCTCTCTCTCTCTCTCTCTCTCTCTCTCTCTCTCTCTCTCTCTCTCTCTCTCTCTCTCTCTCTGTCTCTCTCTCTCTCTCTCTCTCTCTCTCTCTCTCTGTCTCTCTCTGTCTCTCTCTCTCTCTCTCTCTCTCTCTGTCTCTCTCTCTCTCTCTCTCTCTCTCTCTCTCTCTCTCTCTCTCTCTCTCTCTCTCTCTAACACACACTCCCTGCCCAGGCAAAAGTCTGCTGAGGTGGTCAGTCCATTCCAGTCAGAATGTGCTGGCGTTGCCCTCCTCGGGATAAAAGCTCAGCTTCAAATCTCTGGCTTGTCAGGTCAGGTCTGCAGTATCTCTCTACCTCTCTCTCTCTGGACTCAGCATCACTGCTACTCACTCGTGACACTAATTTCTGCACCGTTACAAAATGAGATGAACCTACAGTATTATTTTGGTATTATGTTGAGTATCAAAAACGCCAGTCAATCAAACTTAAGTAACTACATCCGCCTGTCGAAAAGTACATTCGTGTTGCGCTACAGAATGCAGAGGATGAGACTAAACTGATGGAAAGATCTGGAGCGAGAGGGAAAATGTCCTCAGTTGGTGAAGAATGAGGACGGAGGATGATGTAATGTACAGCGTCGAAACAACCATCCCTCCCACTAATCTCTCCCTCTCTTTCTCAACCTCTTTCTCTCTAGGAACACAAGATAATTTATGATTCTCTACAGACATAATGGATTATTCTCAGGGAGGGTTACAGTATGCAAATTAATGCTAATACCAGATTTGGCAACAACAACAAACAGGAAACTTTCTCGAGGCTAGATGTGATCAAATCAAATCAAATTTTATTGGTCACATACACATATTTAGCAGATGTTATTGTGGGTGTAGCAAAAATACTTGTGTTCCTAGCTCCAACAGTGCAGTAGCATCTAACAATTCACAACAATACACACAAATCTAAAAGTAAAAGAATGGAATTAAGAAATATATCAATATTAGGACGAGCAATGTTGGAGTGGCATTGACTAAAATACAATACAGTATATACATATGAAATGGGTAAAAGAGTATGTAATCACTATTAAAGTGACCAGTGATTCCATGTCTATGTACATAAGGCAGCAGCCTCTAAGGTGCAGGGTTGAGTAACCGGGTGGTAGCCGGCTAGTGACAGTAACTAAGTTCAGGTCAGGGTACTGGGTGGAGGCAGGCTAGTGGTGACTATTTAACAGTCTGATGGCCTTGAGATAGAAGCTGTTTTTCAGTCTCTCGGTCCCAGCTTTGATGCACCTGTACTGAGCTCGCCTTCTGGATGATAGGGGGGTGAACAGGCCATGGCTCGGGTGGTTGATGTCCTTGATTATCTTTTTGGCCTTCTTGTGACATCGGGTGCTGTAGGTGTCCTGGAGGGCGGGCAGTGTGCCCCCCGGTGATGCGTTGGGCAGACCGCACCACCCTCTGGAGAGCCCTGCGGTTGCCGGCGGTGCAGTTACTGTACCGTGCGGTGATACAGCCTGACAGGATGCTCTCAATTGTGCATCTGTAAAAGTTTGTGAGGGGCCGAATTTCTTCAGCCTCCTGAGGATGGACCATTTCAGATTATCAGTGATGTGTACGCCGTGGAACTTGAAGGGGCGTGATGTCACACCGAGGGCCAGGAATTTCACACCGAGACCTGACTAGGGAAAACTCCTGATTGGTGGCTGAGGATCAACCAATCATATACTTTACCAATAAAGTCCATACTTACAGATTACACTCCCCAGAGTACACAGCTTTAATGTTCTTCCCAGGAGGCCAGTATGAGTAGGAATCCTCAGAGAGAGTTCATGAGCAGGTGAGTCTCTTCCGCTGACTAGGCAGGCAGACCACATATACAGTACAGTAAAACGGTGTAATAGTGGGGATGGGGGGGGGGAGGGGGGGGGTGTATACTATAGTCAGACGTGTGTGTGTGTGTGGGGGGGTGTTCTGTAGTCAGCACCGTCTACCAGTCTCCTTATAAACACTATTATATCACTACCAGTCTCTCTATGGACACTACACTATTTAACAGTGCCTTTAGAAAGTATTTACACCACTTTACTTTTTCCATATTTTGTTGTGCTACAGCCCGAATAAAAACAAATAGATTTTGTTTCGCTGATCTCCACACAAAACCCCATGATGTCAAAGTGGAATTATGTTTTTTTAGAAATTTGAACAGCTGAAATGTCTTGAGTCAATAAGTATTCAACCCCTTTGTTATGACAAGCCTAAATAAGTTCAGGAGTAACAATGTGCTTAACCAATTGCATAATAAATTGCATGGACTCATTCCCTGTTCAATAATTGTGGTTAACATGATTTTTGAATAACTACCCCATCTCTGTACCCCACACATACAATTATCTGTAAGGTCCCTCAATCAGGTAGTGAATTTCAAACACAGATTCAACCACAAGCCCAGGGAGGTTTTCCAATGCCTCGCAAAGAAGGGCACCGATTGGTAGATGGGTAAGTGTAAAAAAAAGGAGATGTTGAATATCCCTTTGGGCGTCGTGAAGTTATTAAATACACCCAGTCACTACAAAGATACAGGCGTCCTTCCTAAGTCAGTTATTAAATACACCCAGTCAATACAAAGATACAGGCGTCCTTCCTAACTCAATTGCCAGAGAGGAAAGAACGCTCAGAGATTTCACCATGAGGCCAATGTTGATTTTTTAAAAAGAATCAACAACATTGTAGTTACTCCACAACAATACCAACCTAATTGACAGAGTGAAAATAATAATAAAACATATTCTAAAACGTGCATCCTGTTTGCAACAAGGCACTAAAGTAATACTGCAAAAGACGTGGCAAAGAAATGAACTTTTTGTCCTGAATACAAAGCGTTATATTTGGGGCAAATCCAACACATCACATCACTGAGTACCACTCTTCATTTCTTCAAGCATGGTGGTGGCAGCATCATGTTATGGGTATGCTTATCATCGATAAGGACTAGGGAGTTTTTAGCATAAAAAGAAAAGGAACAGAGCTAAGCACAGGCAAAGTCCTGGAGGAAAACCTGGTTCAGTCTGCTTTCCACCAGACACTGGGAGACAGTCACCTTTCATCAGGACAATAACCTAAAACACAAGGCCAAATATACACTGGAGTTACTTACCAAGACGACAGTGAATGTTCCTGAGAGCCCTAGTTACTGTTTTGACTTAAATTGGCTTGAAAATCTATGGCAAGAATTGAAAATGGCTGTCTAGCAACGATCAACAATCAACTTGACAGACCTTCAATAATTTTTTCAAGAATAATGGGCAAATATTGTACAATCCAGGTGTGCAAAGCTCCTAGAGACTTACTTTAGAGCCCTCACTGCTGCTCGATCATCCTACTTTTCCAACTTAATCGAGGAAAATAAGAACAATCCAAAATTTCTTTTTGATACTGTTGCAAAGCTAACTAAAAAGCAGCATTCCCCAAGAGAGGATGGCTTTCACTTCAGCAGTAATAAATTCATGAACTTCTTTGAGGAAAAGATCATGACCATTAGAAAGCAAATTACGGACTCCTCTTTGAATCTGCGTATTCCTCCAGGGCTTAGCTGTCCTGGATCTGCACAGCTCTGCGAGGGCCTGGGATCGGGAGAGACACTTAAGTGTTTTAGTACTATATCTCTTGACACAATGATGAAAATAATCATGGCCTCTAAACCTTCAAGCTGCATACTGGATCCTATTCCTACTAAACTGCTGAAGGAGCTGCTTCCTGTGCTTGGCCCTCCTATGTTGAACATAATAAACAGCTCTCTATCCACCGGATGTGTACCAAACTCACTAAAAGTGGCAGTGATAAAGCCTCTCTTGAAAAGCCAAACCTTGACCCGGAAAATATAAAAAACTATCGGCCTATATCGAATCTTCCATTCCTCTCAAAAATTTTAGAAAAAGCTGTTGCGCAGCAACTCACTGCCTTTCTGAAGACAAACAATGTATACGAAATGCTTCAGTCTGGTTTTAGACCCCATCATAGCACTGAGACTGCACTTGTGAAGGTGGTAAATGACCTTTTAATGGCGTCAGACCGAGGCTCTGCATCTGTCCTCGTGCTACTAGACCTTAGTGCTGCCTTTGACACCATCGATCACCACATTCTTTTGGAGAGACTGGAAACCCAAATTGGTCTACACGGACAAGTTCTGGCCTGGTTTAGATCTTACCTGTCGGAAAGATATCAGTTTGTCTCTGTGAATGGTCTGTCCTCCGACAAATCAACTGTACATTTCGGTGTTCCTCAAGGTTCCGTTTAGGACCACTATTGTTTTCACTATATATTTTACCTCTTGGGGATGTTATTCGAAAACATAATGTTAACTTTCACTGCTATGCCGGATGACACACAGCTGTACATTTCAATGAAACATGGTGAAGCCCCAAAATTGCCCTCGCTAGAAGCCTGTGTTTCAGACATAAGGAAGTGGATGGCTGAAAACTTTCTACTTTTAAACTCGGACAAAACAGAGATGCTTGTTCTAGGTCCCAAGAAACAAAGAGATCTTCTGTTAAATCTGACAATTCATCTTGATGGTTGTAAAGTCGTCTCAAATAAAACTGTGAAGGACCTCGGCGTTACTCTTGACCCTGATCTCTCTTTTGACGAACATATCAAGACTGTTTCAAGGACAGCTTTTTTCCATCTACGTAACATTGCAAAAATCAGAAATTTTCTGTCCAAAAATGATGCAGAAAAATTAATCCATGCATTTGTTACTTCTAGGTTAGACTACTGCAATGCTCTACTTTCCGGCTACCCGGATAAAGCACTAAATAAACTTCAGTTAGTGCTAAATACGGCTGCTAGAATCCTGACTAGAACCAAGAAATTTGATCATATTACTCCAGTGCTAGCTTCCCTACACTGGCTTCCTGTTAAGGCAAGGGCTGATTTCAAGGTTTTACTGTTAACCTATAAAGCGTTACATGGGCTTGCTCCTACCTATCTTTCCGAGTTGGTCCTGCCGTACATACCAATACGTACGCTACGGTCACAAGACGCAGGCCTCCTAATTGTCCCTAGAATTTCTAAGCAAACAGCGGGAGGCAGGGCTTTCTCCTATAGATCTCCATTTTTATGGAACAGTCTGCCTACCCATGTGAGAGACGCAGACTCGGTCTCAACCTTTAAGTCTTTACTGAAGACTTATCTCTTCAGTAGGTCATATGATTGAGTGTAGTCTGGCCCAGGAGTGTGAAGGTGAACGGAAAGGCTCTGGAGCAACGAACAGCCCTTGCTGTCTCTGCCAGGCCGGTTCCCCTCTCTCCACTGGGGTTCTCTGCCTCTAACCCTGTTACAGGGGCTGAGTCACTGGCTTGCTGGTGCTCTTTCATGCCGTCCCTAGGAGGGGTCGTCACTTGAGTGGGTTGAGTTACTGACGTGATCTTCCTGTCTGGGTTGGCGCCCCCCTTGGTTTGTGCTGTGGTGGAGACCTCTGTGGGCTATACTCGGCCTTGTCTCAGGATTGTAAGTTGGTGGTTGAGGATATCCCTCTAGTGGTGCGGGGGCTGTGCTTTGGCAGAGTGGGTGGGGTTATATCCTTCCTGTTTGGCCCTGTCCGGGGTTTCTTCGGATGGGGCCACAGTGTCTCCGGACCGCTCCTGTCTCAGCCTCCAGTATTTATGCTGCAGTAGTTTATGTGTCGGGGGGCTGGGGTTAGTTGGTTATACCTGGAGTACTTCTCCTGTCTTATCCAGTGTCCTGTGTGAATTTAAGTATGCTCTCTCTAATTCTCTCGTTCTCTCTTTCTCTCTGAGAACCTGAGCCCTAGGACCATACGTCAGGACTACCGGGCATGCTGACACCTTGCTGTCCCCAGTCCGCCTGGCCTTGCTGCTATTCCAGTTTCAACTGTTCTGCCTGCGGTTCGAAACCCCTACCTGTCCCAGACCTGCTGTTTTCAACTCTTAATGATCGGCTATGAAAAGCCAACTGAGAGACCTGAGCCCTAGGACCATACGTCGGGACTACCGGCCGTGGTGACTCCTTGCTGTCCCAAGTCCGCCTGGCCTTGCTGCTATTCCAGTTTCAACTGTTCTGCCTGCGGTTATGGAACCCCTACCTGTCCCAGACCTGCTGTTTTCAACTCTTAATGATCGGCTATGAAAAGCCAACTGAGATTTATTCCTGATTATTATTTGACCATGCTTGTCACTTATGAACATTTTTGAACATCTTGGCATGGTTCTGTTATAATCTCCACCCGGCACAGCCAGAAGAGGACTGGCCACCCCTCATAGCCTGGTTCCTCTCTAGGTTTCTTCCTAGGTTTTGGCCTTTCTAGGGAGTTTTTCCTAGCCACCGTGCTTCTACACCTGCATTACTAGCTGTTTGGGGTTTTAGGCTGGGTTTCTGTACAGCACTTCGAGATATTAGCTGATGTACGAAGGGCTATATAAAATAAAATTGATTGATTACTCAGAAAGACTCACAGCTGTAATTGCTGCCATAGGTGCTTCTACAAAGTCAGGGGTGTGAATACTTATGTAAATGAGAGATTTATGCATTTCATTTTCAATAAATTTGCTAAACTGTCGAAAAACATGGTTTTACTGTCATTTTGGGGTATTGTGTGTAGATGAGTGAGAAATGATATATATTTATTCCATTTTGAATTCAGCCTGTAACACAACAAAATGTGGAATAAGTCAAGGGGTGTGAATACTTTGTGAAGGAACTGTATCTGTAACATGCAATCACAGACAGACATACACATGTTTTAGGGATTCGCCATGTCTTTCTTTGTCCTCCTATGGCTGCGACACATATTCAATAATTTTTGCAGAGAGAGAGAGAGAGACAGAGAGAGAGAGAGAGAGAGAGAGAGAGAGAGAGAGAGAGAGAGAGAGAGAGATGCTGAAGGTATGAAGGGAATGTATTGATGTCTTTCCTGCTCAGTGATGGACTGGACCCAGCAACTGTCAGAGTGACTACACCAAGAAAAACGCAGCATCAGACACACGCATGCGTCTGATAGGCCGTGCTGAATGGGGCGAAAGAGACACAAACACACAAAAGACTAAACCACGAATGACGGAGGAGTAGAGGAGAAAGTGAGAGAAGAGGAGATGAGGAGGGGAGGGGTCAGGACAGGACAGGGGAATGGAGGGGAGGGGTCAGGACAGGGGAGGGGAGAGGAGGGGAGGGGTCAGGACAGGGGAGGGGAGAGGAGGGGAGGGGTCAGGACAGGGGAGAGGTCAGGACAGGGGAGTGGAGGGGGAGGGGAGGGGTCAGGACAGGGGAGTGGAGGGAGGGGTCAGGACAGGGGGAGGGGAGGGGAGGGGAGGGGTCAGGACAGGACAGGGGAATGGAGGGGAGGGGTCAGGACAGGGGAGGGGAGGGGAGAGGAGGGGAGGGGTCAGGACAGGGAGGGAGAGGAGGGGAGGGGTCAGGACAGGGGAGGGGAGAGGAGGGGAGGGGTCAGGACAGGGGAGAGGTCAGGACAGGGGAGTGGAGGGGAGGGGAGGGGTCAGGACAGGGGAGTGGAGGGGAGAGGTCAGGACAGGGGAGGGAGGGGAGGGAGGGGAGGGGTCAGGACAGGACAGGGGAATGGAGGGGAGGGGTCAGGACAGGGGAGGGGAGGGGAGGGAGGGGGAGGGGTCAGGACAGGACAGGGGAATGGAGGGGAGGGGTCAGGACAGGGGAGGGAGGGGAGAGGAGGGGAGGGGTCAGGACAGGGGAGGGGAGAGGAGGGGAGGGGTCAGGACAGGGGAGTGGAGGGGGGAGGGGTCAGGACAGGGGAGGGGAGAGGAGGGGAGGGGTCAGGACAGGGGAGTGGAGGGGAGGGGAGGGGTCAGGACAGAGGAGTGGAGGGGAGGGGTCAGGACAGGGGAGGGGAGAGGAGAGGAGGGGAGGGGTCAGGACAGGGGAGTGGAGGGGTCAGGACAGGGGAGGAGAGAGGTCAGAACAGGGGAGTGGAGAGGAGGGGAGGGGTCAGGGGAGTGGAGTGGAGGAAAGGGGAGGGGTCAGGACAGGGGAGGGGATAGGACAAGGGAGTGGAGAGGAGGGGTCAGGACAGGAGAGTGGAGGGGAGGGGAGGGGTCAGGACAGGAGAGGGGAGAGGTCAGGACAGGGGAGTGGAGAGGAGAGGAGGGGGAGGGGTCAGGACAGGAGAGTGGAGAGGAGGGGAGGGGTCAGGACAGGAGAGGGGAGAGGTCAGGACAGGGGAGTGGTCAGGACAGGGGAGTGGAGAAGTCAGGACAGGGGAGGGGAGAGGAGGGGAGGGGTCAGGACAGGGGAGTGGAGGGGGAGGGGAGGGGGTCAGGACAGGGGAGTGGAGGGGGAGGGGTCAGGACAGGGAGGGGAGAGGAGAGGAGGGGAGGGGGTCAGGACAGGGGAGTGGAGAGGTCAGGACAGGGGAGGGGAGGGGTCAGGACAGGAGAGGGGAGAAGTCAGGACAGGGGAGTGGAGAGGAGGGGAGGGGTCAGGACAGGAGAGGGGAGAAGTCAGGACAGGGGAGGGGTCAGGACAGGGGAGGGGTCAGGACAGGGGAGGGGTCAGGACAGGGGAGTGGAGAAGTCAGGACAGGGGAGTGGAGAGGTCAGGACAGGGGAGGGGAGAGGTCAGGACAGGGGAGGGGAGGGGTCAGGACAGGGGAGTGGAGAGGAGGGGAGGGGTCAGGACAGGGGAGGGGAGAGGTCAGGACAGGGGAGGGGAGAGGTCAGGACAGGAGAGGGGAGAGGTCAGGACAGGGGAGTGGAGAGGTCAGGACAGGGGAGGGGAGAGGTCAGGACAGGGGAGTGGAGAGGAGGGGAGGGGTCAGGACAGGGGAGGGGAGAGGTCAGGACAGGAGAGGGGAGAGGTCAGGACAGGAGAGGGGAGGGGTCAGGACAGGAGAGGGGTCAGGACAGGGGAGTGGAGAGGTCAGGACAGGGGAGGGGAGAGGAGGGGAGGGGTCAGGACAGGAGAGGGGTGAAGTCAGGACAGGGGAGTGGAGAGGAGGGGAGGGGTCAGGACAGGAGAGGGGAGAGGTCAGGGGAGGGGAGGGGAGAGGTCAGGACAGGGGAGGGGAGGGGTCAGGACAGGGGAGGGGAGGGGTCAGGACAGGGGAGGGGAGGGGTCAGGACAGGGGAGTGGAGAAGTCAGGACAGGGAGGGGAGAGGTCAGGACAGGGGAGGGAGAGGTCAGGACAGGGGAGGGGAGAGGTCAGGACAGGGGAGGGGAGAAGTCAGGACAGGGGAGGGGAGAGGTCAGGACAGGGGAGGGGAGAAGTCAGGACAGGGGAGGGGAGAGGTCAGGACAGGGGAGGGGAGAAGTCAGGACAGGGGAGGGGAGAGGTCAGGACAGGGGAGGGGAGAAGTCAGGACAGGGGAGGGGAAGTGAAGGGAGAGGAGAGGAGAGGGGAAGAGATGAGAGGAGAGGAGAAGAAGTGCAGAGCACCTCATAAGACCCATGGTAATGTGAGTTTCATTGATTGCTGATGTCTGTCCAGCCACGTTTCTGCTGCTCTGTCCTTTCTTCCAACCGGCGAGAAATAACATGTTCACTTAATAAACAGAAAAACAGGCCAGTGTGGTTTTTTCTATGCTTCTCCTTTATGTCTATTTTTGAACAGTTCATTCATGTTGAACCAAACCTGCCCACCCATCTCTCTCTCTCTCTCTCTCTCTCTCTCTCTCTCTCTCTCTCTCTCTGTCTCTCTCTCTGTCTCTCTCTCTCTCTCTGCCCAGAGTCTCAACTGCAATAACACGCACTTTCTGTTGTTTTAACTATTTTATCTCATAATTCTTAATTTGTGTATCTTGATTTTTTTATTTCCAGAGATGTGATTAGTATGGATTAGGGTTGCAACATTCTAGGAACTTTCAATGAATTTCTAGGAATTCTCCAACTGGGAGGGAGAGAAAGAGGAGAGAGGAGAGAGAGAGAGAGAGAGAGAGAGAGAGAGAGAAAGAGGAGAGAGAGAAAGAGGAGAGAGGAGAGAGAGAAAGAGGAGAGAGGAGAGAGAGAAAGAGGAGAGAGGAGAGAGAGAGAGAGAGAGAGAGAGAGAGAGAGAGAGAGAGAGAGAAAGAGGAGAGAGAGAAAGAGGAGAGAGGAGAGAGAGAAAGAGGAGAGAGGAGAGAGAGAAAGAGGAGAGAGGAGAGAGAGAAAGAGGAGAGAGGAGAGAGAGAGAGAGGAGAGAGGAGAGAGAGAAAGAGGAGAGAGGAGAGAGGAGAAAGAGAGAGAGAGAGAGGAGAGAGAGAGAGAGAAAGAGGAGAGAGGAGAGAGAGAGAGAGAGAGAGAGAGAGAGAGAGAGAGAGAGAGAGAGAGAGAGAGAGAGAGAGAGAGAGAGAGAGAGAGAGAGAGAGAGAGAGAGAGAGAGAGTGAGGAGGTGTAGGAGGCAGAGAGAGAGAGCGGTGAGAGACAGAGAGCTATTTCTTCTGCTGTACTGTAGTTTGAAAGTCACAGAAAAAGCTGAGTCTTGCAGGAGACAACTTGAAAGGGCCTTGGTGGTATAAATACCCTGCTTTAAATGGATTAAAGAACAGCTACGTCGCCTGTCACCACCATACACAGGGGAGAGAGAGAGAGAGAGAGAGAGAGAGAGAGAGAGCGAGAGAGAGAGAGAGAGAGAGAGAGAGAGAGAGAGAGAGCAGAAGAAGACAGGAGGAGGAACATAACTTACTGAGGAAAGAGAAAGAGGAAGGGGAAGCTGCTGAGGTATGTATCCTGTACAGTGAACAGTGTTGGTGGATGTGTGGAAACATCAACTCCTCTTGTGTTCTCTACGGCTGCTCTGAACCCAACTGGGTAAGAGAATCCACTCGGACTCACGCGCTTGCATCAGAACCTCTACACATATCTTTACGCTGACACGCGTACACACACAGACATACACACACACACACACACAGACATACACACACAGACACACACAGACATACACAGACATACACACACAGACATACACACACACAGACATACACACACACACACACACACATTCTCATAAGCATGCATGGACACACTCCGCTGAGTGGCTGTTATGCTGGAGTGTGGGACTGGGACACTGGACTCTTTCTCTCCACTCTCCTGTCTTTATCTTCTCCTCCTCCTCTCTGCGGTGGACCGGATGGACAGATGAGAAGGAGAGAACACAGTGAAGGACAGTAGTGGCTCAGAGAGGTAAGAAAGACATTCGATAAAAAGATGACGAGATTGTTCCATCACAGACACATAACCTGAGATGTGTTACCTGTTTTACTCTGTCATTGGCAGTCGATATGTACAGTTTGACGTTTTTAATGGGTATGTTTTTGTAGTGTTGTATTACTGTACTGTGTTACTAAACAGCCATTAAAAAACACAGGGTCCTCTATGGGGATATCTGTGTTTACACTAAGTGGAAAATCATTACAGATGTCGGGAGATGTCTTCGCTGTACATACAGTGAACAAACATCTACTGTATGCACGTTCTATTGTTTGTGTTCTATACAGCAGCACGTTCTACTGTTTGTGTTCTATACAGCAGCACGTTCTACTGTTTGTGTTCTATACAGCAGCACATTCTATTGTTTGTGTTCTATACAGCAGCACATTCTATTGTTTGTGTTCTATACAGCAGCACATTCTATTGTTTGTGTTCTATACAGCAGCACGTTCTATTGTTTAATGTTCTATACAGCAGCACGTTTTATTGTTTAATGTTCTATACAGCAGCACGTTCTATTGTTTGTGTTCTATACAACAGCACGTTCTACTGTTTGTGTTCTATACAGCAGCACATTCTATTGTTTGTGTTCTATGCAGCAGCACGTTCTATTGTTTGTGTTCTATACAGCAGCACGTTCTATTGTTTGTGTTCTATACAGCAGCACGTTCTATTGTTTGTGTTCTATACAGCAGCACGTTCTATTGTTTGTGTTCTATACAGCAGCACGTTCTATTGTTTGTGTTCTATACAGCAGCACGTTCTATTGTTTGTGTTCTATACAGCAGCACGTTCTATTGTTTGTGTTCTATACAGCAGCACGTTCTATTGTTTGTGTTCTATACAGCAGCACATTCTATTGTTTATGTTCTAAACAGCAGCACGTTCTATTGTTTGTGTTCTATACAGCAGCACATTCTATTGTTTGTGTTCTATACAGCAGCACGTTCTACTGTTTGTGTTCTATACAGCAGCACATTCTATTGTTTGTGTTCTATACAGCAGCAGCACGTTCTACTGTTTGTGTTCTATACAGCAGCACGTTCTATTGTTTGTGTTCTATACAGCAGCAGCACGTTCTACTGTTTGTGTTCTATACAGCAGCACGTTCTACTGTTTGTGTTCTATACAGCAGCACATTCTATTGTTTGTGTTCTATACAGCAGCACATTCTATTGTTTGTGTTCTATACAGCAGCACGTTCTATTGTTTGTGTTCTATACAGCAGCACGTTCTATTGTTTGTGTTCTATACAGCAGCACGTTCTATTGTTTGTGTTCTATACAGCAGCACGTTCTATTGTTTGTGTTCTACACAGCAGCACGTTCTATTGTTTGTGTTCTATACAGCAGCACATTCTATTGTTTGTGTTCTATACAGCAGCACGTTCTATTGTTTGTGTTCTATACAGCAGCACGTTCTATTGTTTGTGTTCTATACAGCAGCACGTTCTATTGTTTGTGTTCTATACAGCAGCACGTTCTATTGTTTGTGTTCTATACAGCAGCACGTTCTATTGTTTGTGTTCTATACAGCAGCACATTCTATTGTTTGTGTTCTATACAGCAGCAGCACGTTCTACTGTTTGTGTTCTATACAGCAGCACGTTCTACTGTTTGTGTTCTATACAGCAGCACATTCTATTGTTTGTGTTCTATACAGCAGCAGCACGTTCTACTGTTTGTGTTCTATACAGCAGCACGTTCTATTGTTTGTGTTCTATACAGCAGCAGCACGTTCTACTGTTTGTGTTCTATACAGCAGCACGTTCTACTGTTTGTGTTCTATACAGCAGCACATTCTATTGTTTGTGTTCTATACAGCAGCACATTCTATTGTTTGTGTTCTATACAGCAGCACGTTCTATTGTTTGTGTTCTATACAGCAGCACATTCTACTGTTTGTGTTCTATACAGCAGCACATTCTATTGTTTGTGTTCTATACAGCAGCACGTTCTATTGTTTGTGTTCTATACAGCAGCACGTTCTATTGTTTGTGTTCTATACAGCAGCACGTTCTATTGTTTGTGTTCTATACAGCAGCACATTCTATTGTTTGTGTTCTATACAGCAGCACGTTCTATTGTTTAATGTTCTATACAGCAGCACATTCTATTGTTTATGTTCTAAACAGCAGCACGTTCTATTGTTTGTGTTCTATACAGCAGCACATTCTATTGTTTGTGTTCTATACAGCAGCACATTCTATTGTTTGTGTTCTATACAGCAGCACGTTCTATTGTTTGTGTTCTATACAGCAGCACGTTCTATTGTTTGTGTTCTATACAGCAGCACATTCTATTGTTTGTGTTCTATACAGCAGCACGTTCTATTGTTTGTGTTCTATACAGCAGCACGTTCTATTGTTTGTGTTCTATACAGCAGCACGTTCTATTGTTTGTGTTCTATACAGCAGCACGTTCTACTGTTTGTGTTCTATACAGCAGCACGTTCTACTGTTTGTGTTCTATACAGCAGCACGTTCTACTGTTTGTGTTCTATACAGCAGCACGTTCTACTGTTTGTGTTCTATACAGCAGCACGTTCTACTGTTTGTGTTCTATACAGCAGCACGTTCTACTGTTTGTGTTCTATACAGCAGCACGTTCTACTGTTTGTGTTCTATACAGCAGCACATTCTATTGTTTGTGTTCTATACAGCAGCACGTTCTATTGTTTGTGTTCTATACAGCAGCACGTTCTATTGTTTGTGTTCTATACAGCAGCACGTTCTATTGTTTGTGTTCTATACAGCAGCACGTTCTATTGTTTGTGTTCTATACAGCAGCACGTTCTATTGTTTGTGTTCTATACAGCAGCACATTCTATTGTTTGTGTTCTATACAGCAGCAGCACGTTCTACTGTTTGTGTTCTATACAGCAGCACGTTCTACTGTTTGTGTTCTATACAGCAGCACATTCTATTGTTTGTGTTCTATACAGCAGCAGCACGTTCTACTGTTTGTGTTCTATACAGCAGCAGCACGTTCTATTGTTTGTGTTCTATACAGCAGCAGCACGTTCTACTGTTTGTGTTCTATACAGCAGCACGTTCTACTGTTTGTGTTCTATACAGCAGCACATTCTATTGTTTGTGTTCTATACAGCAGCACATTCTATTGTTTGTGTTCTATACAGCAGCACGTTCTATTGTTTGTGTTCTATACAGCAGCACATTCTACTGTTTGTGTTCTATACAGCAGCACGTTCTACTGTTTGTGTTCTATACAGCAGCACATTCTATTGTTTGTGTTCTATACAGCAGCACATTCTATTGTTTGTGTTCTATACAGCAGCACGTTCTATTGTTTGTGTTCTATACAGCAGCACGTTCTATTGTTTGTGTTCTATACAGCAGCACGTTCTATTGTTTGTGTTCTATACAGCAGCACATTCTATTGTTTGTGTTCTATACAGCAGCACGTTCTATTGTTTAATGTTCTATACAGCAGCACATTCTATTGTTTATGTTCTAAACAGCAGCACGTTCTATTGTTTGTGTTCTATACAGCAGCACATTCTATTGTTTGTGTTCTATACAGCAGCACATTCTATTGTTTGTGTTCTATACAGCAGCACGTTCTATTGTTTGTGTTCTATACAGCAGCACGTTCTATTGTTTAATGTTCTATACAGCAGCACATTCTATTGTTTATGTTCTAAACAGCAGCACGTTCTATTGTTTGTGTTCTATACAGCAGCACATTCTATTGTTTGTGTTCTATACAGCAGCACATTCTATTGTTTGTGTTCTATACAGCAGCACATTCTATTGTTTGTGTTCTATACAGCAGCACGTTCTATTGTTTGTGTTCTATACAGCAGCATGTTCTATTGTTTGTGTTCTATACAGCAGCACATTCTATTGTTTGTGTTCTATACAGCAGCACGTTCTACTGTTTGTGTTCTATACAGCAGCACGTTCTACTGTTTGTGTTCTATACAGCAGCACGTTCTACTGTTTGTGTTCTATACAGCAGCACATTCTATTGTTTGTGTTCTATACAGCAGCACATTCTATTGTTTGTGTTCTATACAGCAGCACGTTCTATTGTTTGTGTTCTATACAGCAGCACGTTCTATTGTTTAATGTTCTATACAGCAGCACATTCTATTGTTTATGTTCTAAACAGCAGCATCGTTCTATTGTTTGTGTTCTATACAGCAGCACATTCTATTGTTTGTGTTCTATACAGCAGCACATTCTATTGTTTGTGTTCTATACAGCAGCACATTCTATTGTTTGTGTTCTATACAGCAGCACGTTCTATTGTTTGTGTTCTATACAGCAGCATGTTCTATTGTTTGTGTTCTATACAGCAGCACATTCTATTGTTTGTGTTCTATACAGCAGCACGTTCTACTGTTTGTGTTCTATACAGCAGCACGTTCTACTGTTTGTGTTCTATACAGCAGCACATTCTATTGTTTGTGTTCTATACAGCAGCACATTCTATTGTTTGTGTTCTATACAGCAGCACGTTCTATTGTTTGTGTTCTATACAGCAGCACGTTCTATTGTTTGTGTTCTATACAGCAGCACGTTCTATTGTTTAATGTTCTATACAGCAGCACATTCTATTGTTTATGTTCTAAACAGCAGCACGTTCTACTGTTTGTGTTCTATACAGCAGCACGTTCTATTGTTTGTGTTCTATACAGCAGCACATTCTATTGTTTGTGTTCTATACAGCAGCACGTTCTACTGTTTGTGTTCTATACAGCAGCACATTCTACTGTTTGTGTTCTATACAGCAGCACATTCTATTGTTTGTGTTCTATACAGCAGCACGTTCTACTGTTTGTGTTCTATACAGCAGCACATTCTATTGTTTGTGTTCTATACAGTAGCACGTTCTATTGTTTGTGTTCTATACAGCAGCACGTTCTACTGTTTGTGTTCTATACAGCAGCACATTCTATTGTTTGTGTTCTATACAGCAGCACATTCTATTGTTTGTGTTCTATACAGCAGCACGTTCTATTGTTTGTGTTCTATACAGCAGCACATTCTATTGTTTGTGTTCTATACAGCAGCACATTCTATTGTTTAATGTTCTATACAGCAGCACATTCTATTGTTTGTGTTCTATACAGCAGCACGTTCTATTGTTTAATGTTCTATACAGCAGCACATTCTATTGTTTGTGTTCTATACAGCAGCACGTTCTATTGTTTAATGTTCTATACAGCAGCACATTCTATTGTTTGTGTTCTATACAGCAGCACATTCTATTGTTCAATGTTCTATACAGCAGCACATTTTATTGTTTGTGTTCTATACAGCAGCACATTCTATTGTTTGTGTTCTATACAGCAGCAGGTTCTATTGTTTAATGTTCTATACAGCAGCACATTCTATTGTTTGTGTTCTATACAGCAGCACGTTCTATTGTTTAATGTTCTATACAGCAGCACATTCTATTGTTTGTGTTCTATACAGCAGCACATTCTATTGTTTGTGTTCTATACAGCAGCACATTCTATTGTTTGTGTTCTATACAGCAGCAGGTTCTATTGTTTAATGTTCTATACAGCAGCACATTCTATTGTTTGTGTTCTATACAGCAGCACGTTCTATTGTTTAATGTTCTATACAGCAGCACATTCTATTGTTTGTGTTCTATACAGCAGCACATTCTATTGTTTGTGTTCTATACAGCAGCACATTCTATTGTTTGTGTTCTATACAGCAGCACGTTCTATCAATCAATCAATCAATCAATTTTATTTTATATAGCCCTTCTTACATCAGCTAATATCTCGAAGTGCTGTACAGAAACCCAGCCTAAAACCCCAAACAGCTAGTAATGCAGGTGTAGAAGCACGGTGGCTAGGAAAAACTCCCTAGAAAGGCGAAAGCCTAGGAAGAAACCTAGAGATTGTTTAATGTTCTATACAGCAGCACATTCTATTGTTTAATGTTCTATACAGCAGCACATTCTATTGTTTGTGTTCTATACAGCAGCACATTCTATTGTTTGTGTTCCATACAGCAGCACATTCTATTGTTTAATGTTCTATACAGCAGCACATTCTATTGTTTGTGTTCTATACAGCAGCACATTCTATTGTTTGTGTTCTATACAGCAGCACATTCTATTGTTTGTGTTCCATACAGCAGCACGTTCTATTGTTTGTGTTCTATACAGCAGCACATTCTATTGTTTGTGTTCCATACAGCAGCACGTTCTATTGTTTGTGTTCCATACACACTGACACATTTGCATAGTCTTTCTCAAATAAATGCATCTTTTTTTCCTAAGCAAAATCATGTACACTTGTCTCAGATGAAGCCCTAATAATAAAGCATTTATGTATTTAGAAACAAATGAATAGATTGATGTAACGCCGATTCCTGTTAACAATAGATTGATGTAACGCCGATTCCTGTTAACAATAGATTGATGTAACGCCGATTCCTGTTAACAATAGATTGATGTAACGCCGATTCCTGTTAACAATAGATTGATGTAACGCTGATTCCTGTTAACAATAGATTGATGTAACGCCGATTCCTGTTAACAATAGATTGATGTAACGCTGATTCCTGTTAACAATATCCTACTTTCAATATCCAACAAAATAAAATATCAATAACCTAATAACATGTTACAGACTGTTATGAAAGGACTACCTGGCATTAATAACATGTTACAGACTGTTATGAAAGGACTACCTGGCATTAATAACATGTTACAGACTGTTATGAAAGGACTACCTGGCATTAATAACATGTTACAGACTGTTATGAAAGGACTACCTGGCATTAATAACATGTTACAGACTGTTATGAAAGGACTACCTGGCATTAATAACATGTTACAGACTGTTATGAAAGGACTACCTGGCATTAATAACATGTTACAGACTGTTATGAAAGGACTACCTGGCATTAATAACATGTTACAGACTGTTATGAAAGGACTACCTGGCATTAATAACATGTTACAGACTGTTATGAAAGGACTACCTGGCATTAATAACATGTTACGGACCGTTATGAAAGGACTACCTGGCATTAATAACATGTTACAGACTGTTATGAAAGGACTACCTGGCATTAATAACATGTTACAGACTGTTATGAAAGGACTACCTGGCATTAATAACATGTTACAGACTGTTATGAAAGGACTACCTGGCATTAATAACACGTTACAGACTGTTATGAAAGGACTACCTGGCATTAATAACATGTTACAGACTGTTATGAAAGGACTACCTGGCATTAATAACATGTTACAGACTGTTATGAAAGGACTACCTGGCATTAATAACACGTTACAGACTGTTATGAAAGGACTACCTGGCATTAATAACATGTTACAGACTGTTATGAAAGGACTACCTGGCATTAATAACATGTTACAGACTGTTATGAAAGGACTACCTGGCATTAATAACATGTTACAGACTGTTATGAAAGGACTACCTGGCATTAATAACATGTTACAGACTGTTATGAAAGGACTACCTGGCATTAATAACATGTTACAGACTGTTATGAAAGGACTACCTGGCATTAATAACATGTTACAGACTGTTATGAAAGGACTACCTGGCATTAATAACATGTTACAGACTGTTATGAAAGGACTACCTGGCATTAATAACATGTTACAGACTGTTATGAAAGGACTACCTGGCATTAATAACATGTTACAGACTGTTATGAAAGGACTACCTGGCATTAATAACATGTTACAGACTGTTATGAAAGGACTACCTGGCATTAATAACATGTTACAGACTGTTATGAAAGGACTACCTGGCATTAATAACATGTTACAGACTGTTATGAAAGGACTACCTGGCATTAATAACATGTTACAGACTGTTATGAAAGGACTACCTGGCATTAATAACATGTTACAGACTGTTATGAAAGGACTACCTGGCATTAATAACACGTTACAGACTGTTATGAAAGGACTACCTGGCATTAATAACATGTTACGGACCGTTATGAAAGGACTACCTGGCATTAATAACATGTTACAGACTGTTATGAAAGGACTACCTGGCATTAATAACATGTTACAGACTGTTATGAAAGGACTACCTGGCATTAATAACATGTTACAGACTGTTATGAAAGGACTACCTGGCATTAATAACACGTTACAGACTGTTATGAAAGGACTACCTGGCATTAATAACATGTTACAGACTGTTATGAAAGGACTACCTGGCATTAATAACATGTTACAGACTGTTATGAAAGGACTACCTGGCATTAATAACATGTTACGGACCGTTATGAAAGGACTACCTGGCATTAATAACATGTTACAGACTGTTATGAAAGGACTACCTGGCATTAGTTGTGTATGTGTTTGGGTTAACATGGTTGTGTCAGTAGTTTGTTGTAATGACACATGCACAAAAACATACACACAAACACACTCACACACACACAGACAGACATGCACACACACTGTGGGGGACGGCAGTGTCAGTGCAATCAAAAGCAGCATCGGGGAATACCATTTAAAGCACAGCAACTGCAGGGAACACTGAGGCACAGCTTACATACACACACACACACACAGCGGAACACACACACACACACAGCGGAACACACACACACACAGTGGAACACACACACACACAGCGGAACACACACACACACAGCGGAACAAACACACACACAGCGGAACACACACACACAAGTGCACACATACCGATACTAATAACACACACAATCAGTCACACTGAAGCCATTTGCACTCTTAGATGGGTGATTTCCTCTGTCCCCAGGCATGCACAGCACCGGCTGCTGCGAGAGAGAGAGAGAGAGAGAGAGAGAGAGAGAGAGAGAGAGAGAGAGAGAGAGAGAGAGAGAGAGAGAGAAAGAGGCAGAGAGAGAGAGAGAGGAAGGGAGAGAGAGAGAGAGAGAGAGAGAGAGAGAGAGAGAGAGAGAGAGAGAGAGAGAGAGAGAGAGAGAGAGAGAGAGAGAGAGAGAAAGAGGCAGAGAGAGAGAGAGAGGAAGGGAGAGAGAGAGAGAGAGAGAGAGAGAGAGAGAGAGAGAGAGAGAGAGAGAGAGAGAGAGAGAGAGAGAAAAAGAGGCTGAGAGAGAGAGAGAGGAAGGGAGAGAGAGAGAGAGAGACAGAATGAGAGCGAGCGCGAAAGAGAAAGGGGGAAGGGAGAAAGAGGGAGAGAGAGAGAGAGAGGGGGATGGGATGGAGGTGAGTAGGTTGCAGGGGGGGTGGTCTACTACTGTACTTAGTAACAGTCTCTGGGGGAGAGAGAGGGCCGTAGGAAGATTTAGGAGTTTATACCCACAGCCACACTTCCAGCGCACACACTGGATTTAAGAGAAATCTTTAGCTGACTGTAGTCTGTTTCCATTCTAATGATATTCACAGGGAATTATACATCTCTGTTACTCCCCTAACGTGACAGCTGAGACACACACACAGGAAGGCATGGCAGAGCGATGTCAGAGTTATCACGTCCAGCAGAGGAACATTTTCAAATGGCAAATTAGACTCCGCTTCATTACCCTGCAGAGAGAGAATAGAACAGAATAGAATAGAACATATACTGCTGCTGTGTTACCATAGTAACATGATGTAGCTGTGGAAGAGAGAGCAAGAGAGAGTGAAAGAGAGAGAGAGAGAGAGAGAGAGAGAGAGAGAGAGAGAGAGAGAGAGAGAGAGAGAGAGAGAGAGAGAGAGAGAGAGAGAGAGAGAGAGACAGAGAGAGAGACAGAACAGAACAGAGAGAACAGAACATACTGTATTCTAATTCCCTACTCCGTGATCCCTCGCCCACACATCTAATGTATGGCTCACTAATGTATGGCTCACTAATGTATAGCTCACTAATGTATGGCTCACTAATGTATGGTTCACTAATGTATGGTTCACTAATGTATGGCTCACTAATGTATGGTTCACTAATGTATTGATCGCTAATGTATAGATCAATAATGTATGGCTCAATAATGTATGGATCACTGATGTATGGACCTCTAATGTATGGATCACTAATGTATGGATCACTAATGTATGGATGAGTACATTACCTCCAATGTAACCAGGATTCTCACAGCAAAACAAGCTGAAATTCACTACTTTAATTCATCTGCTTGCTCTTACATTTACATTTTAGCTCTTCCCTCATATTAAGCCTCACATTGAAGTGTTTTACCATTTTATTTTCAGGACAACCAGAGCTACAAGTATAACACAAAACAATTTGATATTAACAGCTGCATTAATTCGTTTTTTTTTTTTTTTACAAATGTCAATCAAATAAAAAAAAGGCCCACCAAACAAAAACCCGGAAAAAAATGTATTGATAAGAATGCTGTAAGTACAGAAATTGTTTGCTCAGTGGGAAATGAATATCCAACTAGTCAGTGACAACTGAGTGGAGTTTGTGACGGCACAATGTGATCTTATTACAGAATTAGACACTATGTCCTGGGATTTCCTATGATCTTCTATGTAGAAGAATTCCTTACCTTCTAACGACTCTTGTGTGTCTTGTGGATCCGCTCTAGCTCAGCCCCCGTTTATCACACAGACTAATGGTCGATATCACCGGATGCAGAAGGAATGTGACTAAAAATGTACATGTAAAATGAACAGACGAATCCAAATTGTACCCAACCCAGAACTACGTAGCTCAAACAGTAGCATCTCAACCCTCACAATGGTGTTCTTATTGTTAGTCTCCAGTCCTAGATCCTCCTGTCGGTATTATTAGTCCTGTGTTAGTCTCCAGGCCTAGATCCTCCTGTCGGTATTATTAGTCCTGTGTTAGTCTCCAGGCCTAGATCCTCCTGTCGGTATTATTAGTCCTGTGTTAGTCTCCAGGCCTAGATCCTCCTGTCGGTATTATTAGTCCTGTGTTAGTCTCCAGGCCCAGATCCTCCTGTCGGTATTATTAGTCCTGTGTTAGTCTCCAGGCCTAGATCCTCCTGTCGGTATTATTAGTCCTGTGTTAGTCTCCAGGCCTAGATCCTCCTGTCGGTATTATTAGTCCTGTGTTAGTCTCCAGGCCTAGATCCTCCTGTCTGTATTATTAGTCCTGTGTTAGTCTCCAGGCCTAGATCCTCCTGTCGGTATTATTAGTCCTGTGTTAGTCTCCAGGCCTAGATCCTCCTGTCGGTATTATTAGTCCTGTGTTAGTCTCCAGGCCTAGATCCTCCTGTCGGTATTATTAGTCCTGTGTTAGTCTCCAGGCCTAGATCCTCCTGTCGGTATTATTAGTCCTGTGTTAGTCTCCAGGCCCAGATCCTCCTGTCGGTATTATTAGTCCTGTGTTAGTCTCCAGGCCTAGATCCTCTTGTCGGTATTATTAGTCCTGTGTTAGTCTCCAGGCCTAGATCCTCCTGTCGGTATTATTAGTCCTGTGTTAGTCTCCAGGCCTAGATCCTCCTGTCGGTATTATTAGTCCTGTGTTAGTCTCCAGGCCTAGATCCTCCTGTCAGTATTATTAGTCCAGTGTTAGTCTCCAGGCCTAGATCCTCTCTCTCTCTCTCTCTCTCTCTCTCTCTCTCTCTCGGTCTCTCTTTCTCTCTCTCTCTCTTTCTCTCTCTCTCTCTCTCTCTCTCTCTCTCTCTCTCTCTCTCTCTCTCTCTCTCTCTCTCTCTCTCTCTCTCTCTCTCTCTCTCTCCCTCTCTCTAGCTACATTGTGTGTGCGTGCGTACTTAAGCGTGTGTGTGTGAGTTCCATACAGTCCTAGAGTGTAAGAGTCAGCGAGAATATTTTCTGTAATGAACGACTGAAATGGCTGGATGAATAGTTGAAAGGAAGTATGTGAGAGAGAGAGAGAAAAGAGCGATAGAGTTAAGGGAGAGGGAGAAAGGAGAAGAGGAGTTATCTATTGAAGTGTTTGTGTGAGATTTGTGAGGCCGTCCTTGCAGCCTTCCTTCCTTCTTCGACCCGGCTGGCTATTTTATGATCTGCAGAATCAGAGGAGAGAGAGAGACAGAGAAAGAGAGAAAGAGAAAGAGAGAGCGAGAGAGAGAGAGAGAGAGCGGGCGAGAGAGAGAGAGAGCGGGGGAGAGAGAGAGAGAGCGGGGGAGAGAGAGAGAGAGGGCAGGGGAGAGAGAGAGAGAGAGCGGGGGAGAGAGAGAGAGAGCGGGGAGAGAGAGAGAGAGAGCGGGGAGAGAGAGAGCGGGGGAGAGAGAGAGAGAGCGGGGGAGAGAGAGAGAGAGAGCGGGGGAGAGAGAGAGAGAGAGAGAGAGAGAGAGAGAGCAGGAGACAAAGGCAGAGAGAGAAGGGGACTGACTCCGAGTCTGCTAATACAGCTGACGGAGGGTTTTTTATGTTGGTTAGCTAGGGGGGGTTTGTTATGTTGGTTAGCTAGGGGGGGTTTGTTATGTTGGTTAGCTAGGGGGTTTGTTATGTTGGTTAGCTAGGGGGGTTTGTTATGTTGGTTAGCTAGGGGGGTTTGTTATGTTGGTTAGCTAGGGGGGGTTTGTTATGTTGGTTAGCTAGGGGGGTTTGTTATGTTGGTTAGCTAGGGGGTTTGTTATGTTGGTTAGCTAGGGGGTTTGTTATGTTGGTTAGCTAGGGGGTTTTGTTATGTTGGTTAGCTAGGGGGTTTGTTATGTTGGTTAGCTAGGGGGTTTGTTATGTTGGTTAGCTAGGGGGTTTGTTATGTTGGTTAGCTAGGGGGGTTTGTTATGTTGGTTAGCTAGGGGGGGTTTGTTATGTTGGTTAGCTAGGGGGGTTTGTTATGTTGGTTAGCTAGGGGGGTTTGTTATGTTGGTTAGCTAGGGGGGGTTTGTTATGTTGGTTAGCTAGGGGGTTTGTTATGTTGGTTAGCTAGGGGGTTTGTTATGTTGGTTAGCTAGGGGGTTTGTTATGTTGGTTAGCTAGGGGGGGTTTGTTATGTTGGTTAGCTAGGGGGGGTTTGTTATGTTGGTTAGCTAGGGGGGTTCAATAAGGCTGAGCTATTGCTGCTGGATGTGGGCGCGTGTGTGTATGTGTGTGTGCACATGTGAGTGTGTGTGAGACTGTTTTGAACAAGTATTCAGCTTCATTTCTCTCTGAGACGCGGGTGACGTATTCGAATCGTTCCTGAATTATCTGTGGGCTCGCTCCCTCAATAGGAGGAGAAGGAGGAGGAGGAAGAGGGAGATGAAGAGGAGGTGGAGGCGCAGCAGGGGGGGGGGAGGAGGAGGAGCAGGAGGAGGGGGTTGGACAGCAGACAGCCGAGCTCATCAAAGCAAATAAATACTATAGAAGAGAGCAGAACACAGAATACGGCCCTCAGCACAACTACACCACTACAGACCAGCAGAATGTGGCCCTTAGAGCACCACTACAGACCAGCATAATGTGGCCCTCAGCACCACTACACCACTACAGACCACTACTACCATTACTACCACCACTACCACTAATATTGCTACTACTACTACTGCTACTACTACCACCACCACTACTACTACTACTACTACTATTACAACCACCATTACTACTACCACCACCACTACTACCACTACTACAACCACCATTACTACTACTACCACCACTACTACCACCACTACTACCACTACTACTACCACCATTACTACTACCACCACTACTACCACCACCATTACTACTACTACCACCACTACTATCACCACACTACTATCACCACTACTACCACCACTACTACTACTACTACTACCAACACTACTACTACCACCACCATTACTACTACCACTACTACCACAACTACTACTACCACAACTACTACTACCACAACTACTACCACCACTACTACTTCTACAACACCACTACTACTACTACTACCAACACTACTACCACCACCACCACTAATACTAAAACCACTACTACTAATACTTCAACCAACACTACTACTACTACCAACACTACTACTGCCACCACCATATATTCCACCACCACTACCAACACTACTACTACCACCACCATTACTACCACCACCACCACAACTACCACCACTACTACTACCACCACTACTACTAATACTTCAACCAACACTAATACTACTACCAACATTAATACTACCACCACCATTACTACCACTACCACAACTACTACTACCACCACTACTACCACCGCTACTACTTCTACAACACATCTACTACTACCACAGCTAATACTACTACCACCACCACCACTACTACTAATACTACCACCACCACCACTACTACCACCACCACCACTACTACCACCACTACTACTAATACTACCACCACCACCACCACCACCACCACCATTACTACTACTACTACTACTACCACCACCATCACCACTACCACCACCACCACTAATACTAAAACCACTACTACTAATACTTCAACCAACACTACTACTACTACCAACACTACTACTGCCACCACCATATATTCCACCACCACTACCAACACTACTACTACCACCACCATTACTACCACCACCACCACAACTACCACCACTACTACTACCACCACTACTACTAATACTTCAACCAACACTAATACTACTACCAACATTAATACTACCACCACCATTACTACCACTACCACAACTACTACTACCACCACTACTACCACCGCTACTACTTCTACAACACATCTACTACTACCACAGCTAATACTACTACCACCACCACCACTACTACTAATACTACCACCACCACCACTACTACCACCACCACCACTACTACCACCACTACTACTAATACTACCACCACCACCACCACCACCACCACCATTACTACTACTACTAATACTACCACCACCACCACTACTACCACCACCACCACTACTACCACCACTACTACTAATACTACCACCACCACCACCACCACCACCACCATTACTACTACTACTACTACTACCACCACCATCACCACTACCACCACCACCACCATTACTACCACCACCACTACTACTCTACCACCACCACTAATACTACAACCACCATTACTACTACTCCTACTACCACCACCACCACCACCACTACCACCACCACTACTACTACCACCACCATTACTACCACCACCACTACCACCACTAATACTACAACCACCATTACTACTACTACTAACACCACCACCATTACTACCACCACCACTACCACCACTAATACTACAACCACCATTACCACCACTACTACCACCGTCACTATTACTACTACTACTACCACCACCACTACCACCACCACCACCACCACTACTACCACTAATACTACAACCACCATTACTACTACTACCACCACTACCACTACAACCACCATTACTACTACTACTAACACCACCACTATTACTACTACTACTACCACCACCACCACTACTACCACCACTACTACAACCACCATTACTACTAATACTACCACCACCACCACCACCACCATTACTACTACTACTACTACCACCACCATCACCACTACCACCACCACCACTAATACTACAACCACCACTACTACTACTACCACCACCACCACCATTACTACCACCACCACTACTACCCCACCACCACCACCACCACTAATACTACAACCACCATTACTACTACTCCTACTACCACCACCACCACCACCACTACCACCACCACTACTACTACTACCACCACCATTACTACCACCACCACTACCACCACTAATACTACAACCACCATTACTACTACTACTAACACCACCACCATTACTACCACCACCACTACCACCACTAATACTACAACCACCATTACTACTACTACTAACACCACCACCATTACTACCACCACCACTACCACCACTAATACTACAACCACCATTACTACTACTACCACCACCACCACCACCACCACTAATACTACAACCACCATTACTACTACTACTAGTCTGGTCTCAGCTTGGCTGAAAAAGCAAAACATTAATCTAAAATGGACCCTAGAAATAGCATTGTTGGGAGATCTGGAGAGACCTGGTCAGTCATTTACTAATATACTAACACTCTTAGTAAAAGTATTTATCTTCATCTCGCAATCTGTGGATTCTATTTGATTTGATAGATTCAAACTGTATGTTAAACATCACAGCATAGTTGGAAGATACAGTATATAGCTGGTAGAAATCAGAAGAGGGTGGCCAGCAGAGATAGGTGGGATGGGCTGAGGGTTGGGATGTGGAACTGGAGACAAGTGGGTGTGGAGTTGCTGGGCGGGGGATAGTGGGTGTGGAGTTGCTGGGCGGGGGATAGTGGGTGTGGAGTTGCTGGGCGGGGGATAGTGGGTGTGGAGTTGCTGGGCGGGGGATAGTGGGTGTGGAGTTGTTGGGCGGGGATAGTGGGTGTGGAGTTGCTGGGCGGGGGATAGTGGGTGTGGAGTTGCTGGGCGGGGGATAGTGGGTGTGGAGTTGCTGGGCGGGGGATAGTGGGTGTGGAGTTGCTGGGCGGGGGATAGTGGGTGTGGAGTTGCTGGGCGGGGGATAGTGGGTGTGGAGTTGCTGGGCGGGGGATAGAATGACGGTCAAAGATAAAAATAAAAAATAAGCAAAAACAAAACAAAAAAATACAAAAAGTTGAAATTACATTATAAAGGAATGTTGTTACATCCAGCCTGTTTTCCTTTGGCTGATGCCATGTAAGCGTTTGTACGTGCACACGCACGCACGCACGCACGCACACGCATTTGTTGGTGCATCGGGTGGGTGATGGTTTTGATTGGGTTGGAGGGGAGGGGAGGGTGGCTTGGAAGGGGGGGTGGAGATGGGGGAGTTTTGGGGGTGGGGATTGGAGGGGGAGGTTTTTCGGGGGGACTGTGTGGGGGGTCTTGGATGGTTGAGGGCCTGGCGGTTGCGAGCTTGGGCTGGTGACCAAGAGGTCTCTGGTTCGGGTCCCTGATTTGACTGGGTGGGGGATCTGTGGAGAGAATGCCTTTGCAGTGTGCAAAGCTGTCATCAAGGCAAAGGGTGGCTACTTTGAAGAATCTCAAATATAAACACTTTTTTGGTTACTACATGATTCCATACAGTGGGGAAAAAAAGTATTAAAAATAAAAAGTAAATACTTATTTTCTACCATAATTTGCAAATAAATTCATTAAAAATCCTACAATGTGATTTTCTGGAAAAAAAAATCTCATTTTGTCTGTCATAGTTGACGTGTACCTATGATGAAAATTACAGGCCTCTCTCGTCTTTTTAAGTGGGAGAACTTGGACCATTGGTGGCTGACTAAATAATTTTACCCCCCCACTGTATGTGTTATTTCATAGTTTATGTCTTCACTATTATCCTACAATGAAGAAAATAGTCAAAATAAAGAAAAAGCATTGAATGAGTAGGTGTGTCCAAACTTTTGACTGGTACTGTATACAGACTGGTACAGTGCCTTCAGAAAGTATTCAGACCCCTTGACTTTTTCCACATTTTGTTGCGTTACAGCCTTATTCTAAAATTGATTAAATATTATTTTGTTCTCAGCAATCTACACACAATACCCCATAATGACAAAGTGAAAACAGGTTTTTAGAAATTTTAGCAAATGTATTAAAATGAAAATCAGAAATACCTTATTTACATAAGTATTCAGACCCTTTGCTATGAGACTCTAAATTGAGCTCAGGTGCATTGATCATCCTTGAGATGTTTCTACAACTTGATTGGAGTCCACCTGTGGTAAATTCAGTTGATTGGACATGATTTGGAAAGGCACACACCTGTCAATATAAGGTCCCACAGTTGACAGTGCATGTCAGAGCAAAAACCAAGCCATGAGGTCGAAGGAATTGTCCGTAGAGCTCAGAGACAGGATTGTGTCGAGGCACAGATTTCCGCAGCAATGAAGGTCCCCAAGACCACAGTGGCCTCCATCATTCTTAAATGGAAAAGTTTGGAACCACCAAGACTCTTCCTAGAGCTGGCCACCCGGCCAAACTCAGCAATCGGGGGAGAAGGGCCTTGGTCAGGGAGGTGACCAAGAACCCGACGGTCACTGACAGAGCTCTAGAGTTCCTCTGTGGAAGTGGGAGAACCTTCCAGAAGGACAACCATCTCTGCAGCACTCAACCAATCAGGCCACTCCTCTGTAAAAGGCACATGACAGCCTGCTTGGAGTTTGCCAAAAGGCACCTAGATTCTAGGCACAGAACTTTTTGGCCTGAAGGCCAAGCGTCACGTCTGGAGGAAACCTGGCACCATCCCTACGGTGAAGCATGGTGGTGGCAGCATCATGCTGTGGGGATGTTTTTCAGTGGCAGGGACTGGGAGACTAGTCAGTATCAAGGCAAAGATGAACGGAGCAAAGTACAGAGAGATCCTTGATGAAAACCTGCTCCAGAGCGCTCAGGACCTCAGACTGGGGCGAAGGTTCACCTTCCAACAGGACAACGACCCTAAGCACACAGCCAAGACAACGCAGGAGTGACTTCAGGACAAGTTTCTGAATGTCCTTGAGTGGCCCAGCCAGAGCCTGGACTTGAACCCGATCGAACATCTCTGGAGAGACCTGAAAATAGCTGTGCAGCGACGCTCCTCATCCAACCTGACAGAGCTTGAGAGGATCTGCAGAGAAGAATGGGAGAAACTCCCCAAATAAAGGTGTGCCAAGCTTGTAGCGTCATACCCAAGAAGACTTGAGGCTGTAATCACTTCCAAAGGTGCTTCAACAAAGCACTGAGTAAAGGGTCTGAATACCTATGTAAATGTGATATCAGTTTTTTATTTTTTATCCAATTTTTGCTTTGTCATTATGGGGTATTGTGTATAGATTGATGAGGGGAAAAAAAACAATTTAATCAATTTCAGAATAAGGCTGTAATATAACAAAATGTGGAAAAAGTCAAGGGGTCTGAATACTTTCCAAATGCACTATTATGTATAGATATATAAAACATATATTTTCAAAAACACACTATAACTGTTTCATTTCCAATATAAACAAATATATACAAATGATTTCCTATTGATGGAATACTACACTATAATATAATTGACCCTTCCCCACTATCTGGTGGAAATATAGAATGGAATCCTCCAGAGCACAGGGGCCATTTGAATGCCGTATAGCCAACCAGCTCGCAATTACATTGTCATTTCCACTCACTATACATTATACCGGATATATAGTGTTTCCAGATTCAGCATGTTCATTATAATTGCTAATAACATAATCAGCTTTCATGTTTTCAAGGTCTGCGCCATTACTGAGCAGTAATACCATCAAAAACAGTTCCCATTTATCATGTTTATATTACTTTAATTGACTAGTGTATTTAAATAATTCAAGGCTGGCAATGAAATGTTATCTAATATCCGTATGTTTGTGTTCTCTCACGCGCTCCTTGCCTTTTCTGTTGCTTACAGTAGATACTAGATAGATACTATGGTTTATGTTAACCACTGTTGGATAGAGGCTCTCTACTGAACATAGAAGACACCCGGAAATATACTGAGTACTTGTAAATAGTTAACCAAAAAGCTGCCCGGACAATCTGCATTGCACTAACTCTTTGACTCATCACATACGCTGCTGCTACTGTTTATTATATATCCTGTTGCATAGTCACTTTATCCCTACCTATATTTACATATCTACCTCAATTACCTCGTATCCCTGCACATCGCCTCGGAACTGGCACCCTGTGTATACAGCCATGTTATTACCTCGTATCCCTGCACCGACTCAGAACTGGCACCCTGTGTATACAGCCATGTTATTACCTCGTATCCCTGTACCGACTCAGAACTGGCACCCTGTGTATACAGCCATGTTATTACCTCGTATCCCTGCACCGACTCAGAACTGGCACCCTGTGTATACAGCCATGTTATTACCTCGTATCCCTGCACCGACTCAGTACTGGCACCCTGTGTATACAGCCATGTTATTACCTCGTATCCCTGCACCGACTCAGTACTGGCACCCTGTGTATACAGCCATGTTATTACCTCGTATCCCTGCACCGACTCAGAACTGGCACCCTGTGTATACAGCCATGTTATTACCTCGTATCCCTGCACCGACTCAGTACTGGCACCCTGTGTATACAGCCATGTTATGACCTCGTATCCCTGCACCGACTCAGTACTGGCACCCTGTGTATACAGCCATGTTATTACCTCGTATCCCTGCACCGACTCAGTACTGTTCAGTACAGTATCGTTCATTTCTCATTGTGTATTTATTCCTTGTGTTGTTTTTATTTTATTATTTCTCTATTTTCTTTCTCTCTGTATTGTTGGAAAGGACCATTAAGTAAGCATTTCACTGTTAGTCTACACTTGTTGTTTACGAAGCATGTGACAAATACAATTTGATTTGATTTGATTTAGAGGGAGGTGACACAATACAGCCTGTCAATCAATCTGAGCCGTGCTCCTTACACACCTCTGTGAGAGAGAACGCGCAGGGTTAAACACGAGGCTGTCCCAAATGGCACCCTATTCCCTATATAGTGCACTACTTTAGACCAGAGAATGGCACCCTATTCCCTATATAGTGCACTACTTTAGACCAGAGAATGGCACCCTATTCCCTATATAGTGCACTACTTTAGACCAGAGAATGGCACCCTATTCCCTATATAGTGCACTACTTTAGACCAGAGAATGGCACCCTATTCCCTATATAGTGCACTACTTTAGACCAGAGAATGGCACCCTATTCCCTATATAGTGCACTACTTTAGACCAGAGAATGGCACCCTATTCCCTATATAGTGCACTACTTTAGACCAGAGAATGGCACCCTATTCCCTATATAGTGCACTAGCCCTGAGGACCCCAGTAAAAAGGAGTGCACTACTTAGGGAATAGGGTGCCATTTGGGACGTATCCCCGTGGTTCTCTGTCTGTCAGCCCGGCCCTGCTGTGAAACTGAGAGGTGTGTGTGTGTGTGTGTGTGTGTGTGTGTGTGTGTGTGTGTGTGTGTGTGTGTGAGAGAGTGTGAGAGACAGGATGAGCGGCTGACTGTGTGTCCTGGCGTTGTGTGATGATGAGACAGCAGATTCCTGAGATCCTTACACACACGAGAAAGAGAGAGACAGACCTTCTCTGAAACCATGTGACCACATACAGTACTGGACCCTGCCTGAAAGAGACAGGCCTTTGGAAACTACATAGAAACCATGTCACTAGGGCCCATAGTTATTCTCCTGGCCTAAACCATGTCACTAGGGCTCAGAGTTATTACCCTGGCCGAAACCATATCACTAGGGTCCAGAGTTACTCCCCTAAACCATGTCACTAGGGCCCATAGTTATTCTCCTGGCCTAAACCATGTCACTAGGGCTCAGAGTTATTACCCTGGCCGAAACCATATCACTAGGGTCCAGAGTTATTCCCCTAAACCATGTCACTAGGGCCCAGAGTTATTCCCTGAAACCATGTCACTAGGGTCTGGAGTCTTTCCCTAAACCATGTCACTAGGGCCCAGAGTTATTCCCTAAACCATGTCACTAGGGCCCAGAGTTATTCCCCTAAAGCCATGTCACTAGGGCCCAGAGTTATTACCTAAACCATGTCACTAGGGCCCAGAGTTATTCCCCTAAACCATGTCACTAGGGCCCAGAGTTATTCCCCTAAAGCCATGTCACTAGGGCCCAGAGTTATTCCCCTAAACCATGTCACTAGGGCCCAGAGTTATTCCCCTAAAGCCATGTCACTAGGGCCCAGAGTTATTCCCCTAAACCATGTCACTAGGGCCCAGAGTTATTCCCCTAAACCATGTCACTAGGGCCCAGAGTTGTCCTGCTAGACCTAATGTGGGTCTGTGGAGTTATTCAGCAGCTTGAGATCTAGTGCTCAGTCTGGCCCTTTTTCTCCCCAACTGGTGGTTACAGTCTTGTCCCGTCGCTGCAACTCCCCTACGGAGTCGGGAGAGGCGAAGGTCGAGAGCCATGCGTCCTCCGCTTAACCCGGAAGCCAGCCGCACCAATGAGTCGGAGGAAACACCGTCCAGCTGGCGACCGAAGTCAGCTTGCAGGCGAACCACAAGGAGTCGCTAGAGTGCGATGGGACAAGGAAATCCCGGCCGGCCTAACCCTCCCATAACCCGGACAACACTGGGCCAATTATAATTATGGGGTGTTGTGTGTAGATTGATGAGAAAAAATAAATGTTTAATCCATTTTAGAATAAAGCTGTGAAGTAACAAAATGTGGAAAAAGTCAAGGGGTTCTGAATATTTTCCTAATACACTGTAACACAGTGTGCAGAGATGAAGTGTTAAACTGAGGAGGCTAAATGTTGTAAATGTGTGACCTTGTTCCCTTGTTGGCAGAGCTGCAGCTGCACCTCATCGGTGGAGGACTAGACTACCCACCAAATGACTGGCTGGCTGACCGACTGACTCCTCCCCCTGGCTTTACTGAATGAAACCCTGGTCACAGCGGAGCAGCGTGGTGGCAGACTGGAGAATTAAAAAATATATATGTCCCTCAGGATCAGGATAACTCCTGTCCTGCTGCGTAGCTGTGCCGAGCAGCAAGCTGCGAACACACGGCCATAAATCAATAGCCGGGACCTCAGATTCCTCCATTATCACCTTCCGCCTGGCTACAACAACAGCAGAGCTACAGAAGGGAACCAGGGCTGGGACCAGGGCTGGGACCAGGGCTGGGACCAGGGCTGGGACCAGGGCTGGGACCAGGGCTGGGACCAGGGCTGGGACCAGGGCTGGGACCAGGGCCTAACCACTACAACCCTAGTTCTAGACCCCCTTTGACCCCTCAAGATTAACTGGCCCCAAAATATTCCCCCCCCCCATCTAACCCTCAACAAAATACTTCATTTATAGTTATTTCTCTCTCCACTAACTTCTGGACCTTCAAGTCCTTGTCTTTTTATTCATCCAGGTTTTACACAGGAAGAAAAAGGACTTAAACATCCACAGGATTGTCCATGATGCTGCTTTGTGAGGATAAAGTCTTGGTGTTTGACAGTTATAGGGAAATGGAATTCAGGCTTTAAAACCCTGTCCCAATATTTCCCATGTCCTCTGTCGCTATACTAATCAAGGTGGTCCATCTTCAGAGTGTTATATGAGACAGAGCAAACAACAGCATATTCATGACCGCAACACACACCCCATCATGTGAGAGGAGAGACAAGGGCCCCAGCCTTAAGCCACCAACGCCTGGAACAAATCATATCTGACGTGTGAAGACGAAAGAGGAGAGAAGAGCTTCAACACAACAGAACCCAACAGAATAGAACACAACGCAACAGAACACAAGAGAACACAAGATAACACAACACAACACAAGAGAACACAACACAACACAACAGAACACAAGAGAACACAAGAGAACACCACAAAACAACAGAACAGAACACAAGAGAACACAAGAGAACACCACAAAACAACAGAACAGAACACAAGAGAACACAACACAACAAAACAGAACACAAGAAAACAGAACAGAACACAACACAAGAGAACACAGGAGAACACCACAAAACAACATAACAGAACACAAGAGAACACAACACAACAGAACAGAACACAAGAGAACACAAGATAACACAACACAACACAAGAGAACACAACACAACACAACAGAACACAAGAGAACACAAGAGAACACCACAAAACAACAGAACAGAACACAAGAGAACACAAGAGAACACCACAAAACAACAGAACAGAACACAAGAGAACACAACACAACAAAACAGAACACAAGAAAACAGAACAGAACACAACACAAGAGAACACAGGAGAACACCACAAAACAACATAACAGAACACAAGAGAACACAACACAACAGAACAGAACACAAGAGAACACACGCAGAGGAGAGGTCTGGGGACCGACTAAGGATGCCATCATGATTTCTGCTTCTCCCTGTCGGTTTGAGAACAAGGTCTGTAATAAGAGAAACAATGAAAGTAATTGGATTAAACACGGATTACCAGTGTGCTCCTAAGGCCAGCGAGGCAGCGGCAGTTTTCTCTTAAACCCAAAATAACGCTTTTCAGGGACGCGCTCTATTTTTATTCTGCAAGATCAACTTCCAGACCACTGATTGGTTGATGCGGTGGCGTCCCGCCCGGCTAGCTACCAGAACAGACCAGAGAGAGGGATGGAGAGTCTGGACGAACTAGAGCACCCTCTCCTAGGACGGGAGAGTCCCAAGGCAGACCCCCGAGGCCTGGGTAACACCTGCACCCCTAACCGCCTGAGGTGCGAGGAGGATCAGACTCTGCCCCCGCTGGGCTGGAGGGGTTACTGCGGGGGGCCAGGAGAACCAGGACCAGGGGCACTCCGGCACCAGCAGGCCCAGCAGCTGTTAGATCCCTGCTCCCTCCCCAACACTCTGGAGACCATGTACCCACCAGCCCCTCTCTGGGGCCGACCTGACCCTGACACCTTGGGCCTGGGGAACAAGGACTACCTGGAAACCACGTTCGTGGACATCCACCCCGAGTCACCGATGGAGAGGAAACTGTTGGCAGAGAGCCAACAGGATGCTCACTCCGTCTTCTACAGCCTAGAGGACGAAGACGAGCTGCTGCCCAACTACGAGGTGAGAAAGGATCTCATTGTGGCTCAGTCAATAGGACATGGCGCTTGCAATGCTAAAGGGTCGTGGGTTTGATTCCTGTACCCCCATACATAAAATGTATTCATGAAAGTCCCTTTGGATAAAACATATCTGCTAAATGATATATATCATATTACTCTACACTCAACAAAAATATAACGCAACATGTTGGTCCCATGTTTCATGAGCTGAAATGAAAGATCCCGAAATTTCCCATATGCACAAAAAGCTTATTTCTCTAAAATGTTGTGCACAAATTTGTTTACATCCCTGTTAGTGAGCATTTCTCCTTTGCCAAGATAATTCATCCACCTGACAGGTGTAGCATATCAAGAAGCTGATCATTATACAGGTGCACCTTGTGCTGGGGCCAATAAAAGACCACTCTAAAATGTGCAGTTTTGTCACACAACACAATGCCACAGATGTCTTACGTTTTGAAGGAGCATGCAACTGGCATGCTGACTGCAGGAATGTCCACCAGAGCTGTTGCCAGATAATTGAATGTTGATTTCTCTACCATAAGCCACCTCCAACGTCGTTCTAGAGAATTTGGCAGTAAGTCCTTCCGGCCTCACAACCGCAGACCACATGTAACCATGCTAGCTTATGACCTCCGCATCCAGCTTCTTCACTTGCGGGATCTT